>NC_140235.1:38375978-38378478 GCF_949987555.1 Borostomias antarcticus | reverse complement strand
CGGATTCACCGTTTGGTGCTCAACAGATTTTAATGAGCGTTGAGCCTGGGGATTTTGAACAGGAAGAGACGAATGATGGCTGTTAGGGAGGAGGAGGTGCAGAGGAGGCGCGGAGGAGAGGGCTTAGTGCTGGCTGGCTTGTTCCTGGGGAGTTAAACACCGGCTACAGGTGGACCGCCGTCCAACCGACTGGCCAATCATAAACCAGCCAGCCAGCCAGGTCAATCTCTCTCTCTCTCCCTCTCTCCTTCTCGCTCCCTCTCTCTCTCTCCCTCTCCTTCTCGCTCCCTCTCTCTCTCTCCCTCTCACCTTCTCGTTCCCTCTCTCTCTCTCTCTAACCTTCTCGTTCTCTCTCCCTCTCTCTCCCTCTCGCTCCCCCTCTCTCCCCCTCTCTCTCTCTCCGAGTTGTCCGGGCTCATGGTGCATTAGTGATCCTGTCCTCTCTAAACAACCGAAGCACGAGTGCTTGAGCTGCTGACAGAGAGGGAAAAAAAAGACCTTGGGTCGTCGGTCTGAGGGCCTGCAAGATGTCACCATAACATCCTCAGTCAAGTGTGTGTTTGTGTGTGTGTGTGTGTGTGTGTGAGAGAGAGAGAGAGAGAGAGAGAGAGAGGGGGGGGGGATCTTCAAGCTTTACTTCCACCCACTTTGTTTTGTGTTCACAACACTTAGCAGCTTAACCTCCTTCCCAGAGCGCGCCACGCATGTAAACACGTGGTGGACCGCACACTTAACTTAAAAACACAACCCCCTAACCGCCCTAACTTTGCCTGAGTCGACCGAGAGCGGCGGGTAGAACGCTGCCGCGTTCAGCTCGGGCCGCGCTCTTTCCCTGTCACTTCCCCGGGCGCGTGGCCCGGTGCGGTGAGGCGTTGAGACTGAACACTTGTGTCGGTGTTCCTGTCTGCCCGCCCGCCCTTCGTTCCGCTGCGCCGACTGTGGACTCTGCCCTGCCCTGCCCCCCCCCCCCCCCCCGACGGGAACAGCTCGTCCTACATCCAGCGCGCCACGTAACGGCTGGCACGGGGGCGGATTGCGACATCTTAAACCCGCACGGAAGGGACCTGGATTTGAACCCTTGTTTCTGTCAAATCCAACTACAGCAGGTGCACTCAAACAGTTGGGAGTCCTACACTCCCCCCCCCCCCCCCCCCCTCGTTAACAGCTACTGTACACACAGCTGTGACTCTCTCGGACATCAGCCTCGGACGTCACCCGGTCCCCCGGTCATCTGGTCCCGATCTGGGGTCGCGACCCTGTGACCTGCCCGTAACTGCGGCCGACAACAGAAGGACGCCGAAGACAATCGGAGAGATGATCATCGCTCAGATCGGCCCAGAGACCTTCTGAGCCGCTACGGTTTATGAATCCAGCTGCTAGCGATAGGACTCCCCGCTTTTTAATGAGCTCCCTCGCCATACAACTCTACCCATAATGCACTTGTAAACAGCCCCGGTTTTGGATAAGCTCTCGCAGTGCAGCTGCGAGGGAAAAATAAAATAAAAAAAAGTCAGCTTCCCATGAGGGTGGGAGGCAACGAGCCGGTTGGTTGGACTCGACTTCGACTGTGACGCGGCTGAGAAGGTTTTTGTCTTCGCCTCTCTGAATAAGAGGCGCCTGCCAGCGCTGCGGCAGTGACCGGCGGGGATGAGGGGACGGGTGGGGATGAGGGGACCGGCGGGGGATGAGGGGGACTGGTGGGGATGAGGGGACCGGCGGGGGATGAGGGGGACTGGTGGGGATGAGGGGACCGGCAGGGGATGAGGGGGACCGGCGGGGGATGAGGGGGCGGGCGGGGGATGAGGGGGACCGGCGGGGGATGAGGGGGCGGGCGGGGGACGAGGGGGACCGGCGGTCGTTCTGCTTACTGTTCTTGCTGACGTCCAGCTCCCTGAGATTGATGAGGTTGGCGATGGCCGCCGGCAACGTTGTGAGGTCGTTATCTGGCATGCTCAGTCGGTGGAGCAACTGGCAGTTGAACAGTTGCTATGGCGAGAGAAAGAGAGAGAGAGAGAGAGAGAAAGAGAGAGAGAGAGAGAGAGGGGGGGGGGGGGGGGGGAAATAGATAACACGTCAGAAATCATCTCGGAAACAAAAGATTTCGCTCAGGTAGACCCAGCAGATGTAACGCGCGTTCGATCAGTGTCTGACAGGGAGGAGGGGGGCTACGCCTTCAGCGTGGACTCCATGTGCAAGTCGTTCAGCTTCGGCACACATGATGACGGCGTCCCCTTGTAGACGGCTTCATGATGACACGCAGAAATGACGCTAGAGAACCGATCGTAACATGCGTGGTGATAAGTGTTTATGTGAGAAGAGTGGATGAGCGCGTCTGTCGCCCCGCGTTTGTTGAGTGAGTGAACCCGTCGCCTGTGTGTGTGTGCGTGTGTGTGTGTGTGTCTGTGTGTGTATGCTCCCGCGTCATACCTTGGGCAGCTCTTCGATCTGGTTGGCGTCCAGGTACAGCTGTGTGTATGTATCTGTGTGTGTGTGTATGTGT
>NC_140235.1:38240978-38368478 GCF_949987555.1 Borostomias antarcticus | reverse complement strand
CAACCTCCCAGGGACCCGCGATAGTGTGCGATCACGCCGGGTCTTTACTCAAGACTGGAATTCCGAATGGGCCTCAAACTAACTGACACACACACCCACCCACACAGACACACACGGGCAAAAGTCTTCATTTCTATTCCCTTTCAGAGGGACTGCATCATCATGACGTAGTGGTGAATAATTTCCATGCGCGTGTGTATGCAGGGCAGAGGAATGCAGTCCAGCTAGCCGGCTACGCTCACGTTCTTCCATCGAAGACATGAGGCGTCTTCGCATCGCACTCGCAGGCGTGTATTCCGTTAGGTGGCATTTCGCGGAATCTTCCGTTGGGCTGGCAAAGACGTGTTGATCTCTGGGCCCATCTCACTCAGCAGGGACACGCTGGCGACAGGATAGATGTGCTCTAGATACGCTCTAGGTGCGCTCTAGGTGCGCTCTAGATGCGCTCTAGATGTAAAAAACAATGTAAAAAAAAGAAAGAAAAGAGAAATTGGTTGTCCGCAACACCGTCTACAGAGGCCCAGGCCAGGGGCAGAGGGGGGAGGAGAGGAGAGGGCTCTTGGAGAAGGTCTAACCCCATTTCTAAGTTTGTAACCAAGGAGGGAATGTATAGGCAAGGCCCTGATGATCAGCCAGCTGGTGAACTAGCTCAAGGCTTGCGTGCGTGCGTGCGTGCGTGCGTGCGTGTGTGTGTGTGACACACCGTGAGATCAGGTCACCAGAGCACGGTGTGGCCTTGCCATGTCCAGGAGCCTGAGCCAGACCCTGAAAGATGAGAAGAGAGTAGAGAGCAGAGCAAGGAGAGAGAAGCTCCTCCTCCTCCTCCACCTCCCCTCCCCCCCTCCTCCGCTCCCCAATCAAACCTGCACCTCTTCCGTTCCAGCCGTAAGCTCTCTGCAACATCACGTACTGAGTGATGGCTTTTTTTTCTCTCTTTTTTTTTTTACGGCTTTGCAATATGAAATTGCATTGCTGAAGGGCATTCACATTACAGTACAGGCATATTCCCATGTCTAGTCTCTGCTGCAATCATATGAAAATGTACCGGCTACAGATGAGGACGAGTCTCTTCTCCTCCTATCACAGAAGATGTCTATCGCGTCTCGGCTTTAGTCAAGAGGCCGAATTCTGTGTTTGGAAACCCTGTGGCAGTCAAGTCACCATGACGACATCACAGACGTCTGCGAGCTACCGCGAAATGTCTGTAAAAAAAAACCAAAACAACCTGACCACTTCCTGTCGGAGACGAGGTGAGAAGATTATGTTCTTCTAAAGCGGCAAATACGGTTAAGACTACCGTTTCACTTTGGCTCTCGATATGCTCACTTAATCACAACCGCAGAACACCGCAGAACACATGCATGAGAACCGGGTTCCTCGGCGGGCAAATAAAAACGCACCTCGCCAGCGCAAATAAAGCGGCGCATCACCCGGCAGCTCCACGTAGCATTAGCAGGACGTAGCCTAACTAGCTCCACATGAGCTCCGCAGGTCATGGCCTCTGTGTGAGGCGACTGCCCGGCCTCCGGTCAGCCTAGGGGGCGTGTTCTAACGTGGTACGATGGCGGGGGGGGGGGGGGGGGGGGGTTTCCCGTCTGCCCGGTGTTCCCGGGGGGCGCCGTGTTCTCCTCGCTCTCATTACCAGGGTTACGCCGGCGTACTGCAGGAGGTATTTGACCTCCGTGCTCTCGGTGTGCTGCGCTGCCTTATCAATTATGAGAGAGCTGCCTTATTTAGCTAGGCTCTCCCTCCCTCCCTCTCCTTTATCACTCCCTCTCTCCCTCCCTCCTTCCGTCCCTCCCTCTCTGCCTGCCTGCCTCCCCTTTATCACTCCCTCTCTCCCTCCCTCCTTCCGTCCCTCCCTCCCTGCCTGCCTCCCCTTTATCACTCCCTCCCTCCCTGCCCTTTATCACTCCCTCTCTCTCTCCCTCCCTCCCTCTCTCTGCCCGCCTACCCTTTATCACTCCCTCTCCCCACCTCCCTCTTCCTCCCTCCCTCCGCCCATCTCTCTCTCTCATTCCCTCTTTCTCTGAATTTCCCTTTCACTCCCCCCTTCCCTCCCTGTCTGTTCACAGAGAGACAGAGACAGACAGAGACAGAGGGAGAGATAGAGGGAGAGAAAGAGCGAGCGGTTCATTAAATATGAGATCCATTCAAAGCGAGCCCTTAATTAAATATGAGATCCAGTTAAAGGCGGAGCCGCTAGACGCCTCCGGGCCGGACTCTGCGCAGCGCCGCGCAGAAACACCCGACGTCAGCGCTCAGCGGCAAGGTCACCGCCGCCCCGGGGATGTCACGGATGGACCGCACCGCTCCGTCTCGTGGCTAAATTAAAAGTATTGCACCAGCGTTTAGGGGACGTACTGTGCTTTCCGCCTGTGGAAGCCATTCATATCCCCAGAGATGGGATATGGAATATGATCGTCCTCGTTCCCGTGCTGGACTCTGACTTCGAATACCGTTTCAGGCAAATCGGGTTTTAACCTTTGTTTTGAGTGCGGAGGCCGGACCGATGACACCTCGGAGCAATCTGACACCAGTGCCCTGAGACGGTGTGACAGGCCAGTGACAAATTAGGGTCGGGAGGGCACCTGACATTTGAGCCAAGGGGCGGGACCTCTCTGGAGGTCACTGTGTCCTTAATTCCAGGCGCACCTTAAAGCACAACAACCAAGTCTCCTTTTGTCTTGACTGTCATAGACACAGACGCTTGGCCGGCTCCTCATGGAGTAGAACGCCCGTAAAACGGCGTGCTATAATCAATGTGTCAATCACCTAGCCTGGCTTTGCCACGCCCCCATTTGAATGAGCTCCGCCTGGCAGATATGGGCTGTGCCAATCACAAGCCTTCATCTAATAAGCCTTCATTCCACACGGTCCGGGAGAATCTCCCGGCGCCACCGATTGGCCCCGACCGCATGAATCGGCGCCGCTGATCGGGGTCAGTATCAAAACAACGAGGCTCATCCCCGAAACCTACATCTGTTGAGCCAGACTAGGTCAGGTCTGAGCAGCCTGTCGGGGATACGAGGAGACGACGAAGGTGACACAGACCAGAGCGGAGGCAGCTGGGAGGGCGGCGTCCTGAGCTCGACGACACGGCCGTAAAACACGCCGCGTCTGGTTAATATTCAACAGCACGATGCGAGGTGATCCTGCCTTGTGGAAAACACATGGGCAGACGGATGGAGGGAGGGAGGGAGTGAGGGAAGGAGGGAAGGAGGGAAGGAGGGAAGGAGGGAAGGAGGGAAGGAGGGAGGGAGGGAGGGAAGGAGGGAGGGAGGGAAGGAGGGAAGGAGGGAGAGTGTGTTCGTCACAGACAGAGCAAAAGGTGCTCCTACCCACTCCCTGGACCTGTCGGACCGGTTCACGGCCTCGGCGTCTGATGCAAACGCAGGCCGGACGGTCGGCGCTCCTGCCCACGATGACACTCTCGCATGCGGCCGCGCGCCGCTCTCCGTCTGTGTAGCGTTAAACAAAGGGGCTCGTGGTGATCCGCGCGTCTGTGGGAAAGGTTGGCTGCCGTCCGACGCCATGTTGTACTTAATCCCAGCGCCGCGTCCGCAGTATTAGCTCGCTGGTTTATTCGCGCTGGGGCAGGGGTGTGGGGAGAGATGGACCTGGAGGCAGGCCAGGAGGGGGGAGCGTACCGACACATAGCCGGTCAGTTCTGCTGCCCGTACCCCTCGCTAGGATCAGTGGGAGAGATGAGACGCTTTCACGGTCCTTTGATCACATTTAGATCCACGAGTGAGTTCTCAATTTCTCTCTCTCTTTCCCTCTCTCCTTCTCTTTCATTTCCTCTTTCTCTCTCTCTCTCTTTCCCTCTTTCCCTCTTTCATTCCCTCTCTCTCTCCCTTTCTCTCCCTCTTTCTCTCCCTCTCTCTCGAAGGGCTTCCCGGGGGCAGAGAAAACCTACTCTCCGCTTTAAAGATCGGCTGAGCCTAAATAAATTAGATTATTGATCGGAGCAATAAGCCACCTATCAACAAGGCCTTTCGAAAGAAGCCGGCATCATCATCATCATCATCATCGCCCCTCGCTTGTCCGCGATTACTGTACTGACAAGGGCCCTTTAGTGCCTCGCCGTTGCCACGGAGACGCGCGCCATCACAACAGCGTGACAGCGCACCACGAGGTCAGCGGGGGTCACGCAGTCACAGCTGATTATGCAACACGATAAGCCGGCGCCCGGTCTACACCGGAGCTCATGTTTAAAAAGGGGCCGAGAGAGAAAGTTGGTCAGAAGCGATGCAGAGGCCCGAGGGCTGTTGGTGGAGCGAAGAGGCGGCCGGTCCCCCTGACCGCCACGCCTCCGGGGCGGAGGGCTCGTCCCGACGGGATTTCCCCTCTTCAGCCGCCAACGTGGCGACAGAGCCGTCTGAAGCCCCTGGTTGTGCTTTCGGCGTCCGCGAGGGTCCGCGTGGCCTCGGTGCCGACGTTCGCGTGCCTCCCGTTTTTGTTTTTTTTGTCGCGACCGCACGCTACGCGTCACACACACACGCACACACACACACAGGCTGAGAGGTCGCTGCGTACCCCTCTTAGCGCTGAACTCTTCTCTCGCTCAGATCTTAAGCCTCCCGTCGGCCGTCTGAGACGGATCTTAAGCACACTCAAAAGATCGCGGACCGCCAGCGGAGCGGACCGATGCCACCCCTGTTCCCTACGCGGCGCGTCGGTCGTGTCGGGGGCGAGGCCTTCGGTCACAGCATTGATTGACCTGCTCATTAGTCGCGCGGACCCCCCCCCCCCCGGTTGTCATGAATTAAACAAAAGTGTTCCAGTGAGACGCCGCGGGATTATGGTGGCGGTAATCAATACACGGCGGATCAATACTTCTCACAGCGGTCATCGTACTGTATAGCTGCCCATGATGCCGGATCTCCAGTCTCCGACAGCCCGATGGACACTGAAGTAGATTTCAGTTGACAGCAATAATCTTGGGTAAAGGTCAAACTCTCCCGAAGTCTATTGGAGAATCCCCCACATGGAATACCACCCACTGCTGCTCCCATAAAAAAATAAGGATTCTGAATAAATATTTTATTTGATGACCCTGAACTGAAATGTATTAATATTATTATTAATATCCGAGCCAGCGCTGTCAGGAGTGAGAGGCCTTGCGTGATTGGCTTGTATGAAAGCTACGCAGCTTGGCGTCTCCCGCCACGTCTCAAACGCCGGCACCGGCAGGCTGGCATCCAAAAGGCGTACATTCTAAAATGGCCGCCCGCTTTGATATCGCGGGCGACTGTGAGAAACCGTGTTGTCGAAGACTCACGGGAGCGCCCGTCTACGCCCTCGGCGTGAAGTGTGTGGGCCTGCCGTCTCGCTCTTCCGCTGAATCATCAGCGCCGTCTTTTCCGGATCGCTGGGAGCTGATCCCAGAACAGTTAAAAAGGACAGTCGGAGATACTCCCCCTGCTGCTGCTGGTTATGCAAAAACATGAACCCGTCGCTGACAAGATTGGACAGGAGCACCCCACCCAGTTCTCCTGGAGGCCGGCGGAGAGGACGGAGCGCCAGCAGCAGAGCGGCTCCATCTGCGTCACCGACATCACGCTCAGATTTCCTCTTTAAAAAGGGCCGGGGGGGGGGGGGGAGGGGGGTGCTTTTCTCTAGGCCTAAGCCTGTTAATCCACTTTCAAGAGGATATTAATCATACTCCTGCAAATATATTGGCTGCCTGTGTGTGTGTGTGTTTGTGCGTGTGTGTGTTTGTGTTTGCGTACCTTGTCATTTATGACCGAGGCCCTGGATCGTGGCAGGTGACAGATCCCAACAGCAACTCCGGAGCTTATCTGTGGAAAGGGAGAAACGCACATAATCTTAAATCCTCTCGCTCTTTAACGTGTCCATGATCACCTGATTTTGCCTCATTACCCTATTTATCAGATTAGACGGGATTATCTGGGATTATCTGGGTTCCCCCATCTTGATCTACGAGACGAGAGGACACCATGATGTCTGTGTCCATGATGAGTTATGCACCTTGTCAACGCTCAATTTTGGTGTCGTTTTGTTTTGACAATTTGCAACACACACAATTTAAATCCCAAGGATTAGCTCAAACAGGCTGAACCGCCATCCCCATCTTGGCTACGAAGCCGTTTGTAAAACACGCGAGGGCGTTCACAAACAAGTCATCATCATTTTCTTTGGAGATGAATAGTGATTCAAACAGGCCGAGCAGAGCCTCTCCATTGTTCTGGTCTCGTATGACGTGTGAATAGATCGTCAGTGAATGAAGCGCTTGTGAGATGCCACGTCGCCGGCAATAGCTGATTCATTGTGACAAAAGGAGGAGTGGGATTGAACTATGCATATCATCTCTAATTGTAGGCTTATTTGTGAAAAGGTCTACATCTTGCAAAATACAAGTGGGCCTCAACGCTGCAATGGCCAGGCCTGAACCTCTTACACTACAGGGTATTGGATCCTCCGCACACAGAGGGGGGGTAGAGAGAGAGAGAAAGAGAGAGAGAGAAAGAGAGAGACACAGAGCGAGGGAGAGAAACCGAGAGAGACAGAGAGAGCGAGAGAATGGAATCACAGACTCATCCTTCCTCTCGAAGCGAAGCACAACAACACGCCGGAATTGTCTGTGCACGTCCACTGGCCCTGCCAGCTGATGACGAGACAAGCCTGATCAAGATACCTCGGCTCTGCTGACTCTCCCAGGGCCCCGTCGTCCAGCACCAGAGCCCCGGTGCGGCTCCGGAGAACAGACAGCGTCTCTCTGCGTGTGCTAATGAGAGAGAGGGGCCTCTCATAGGCCTTTTCCACCAAGAGGGAACCGGTTCGGTGCCGGTTCGCAAACCTAATTTTGAATGGTTCAGAGCATTTCGACCAAAAAGAAATGAGTTTGGGAACCCGAAAGCTGGTTCCGAACCGGCACCACAAAATAGGGGGTTTTTCAGTGCGAACCGTGGCGACATCATGGGCGTGGGCTGGCGTACAACGGTTCGGCTCAAAACTGGTCGAAACGCGGGCCCGTTCTCTGGACAGAACCAAGGTTCCAAGAATTTTGAAACGAACCGGTTCACGAACCAGAGTTCCTTTGGTGGAAAAGGGCCATCAGTGAGCTGAGAGAGCGCTGAGCAGAGCATACTACTGGACTGCATCATCGCCACTTAGACATATTACTTTCTGCTCCACTTCCTGCTGGGGGCTCTGATTTCACTCTCATGTATTAAAGATACAGGACACACAGGCGCACACACACACATAGTTTCACTCTAGTATGCAGTGAGGAGAGTAAGATCCAATCCATCTGGTTAGTGTGTGTGCTGACCTGCATCCAGAGTTGACACACTATCCTGCACAATCAATTAGAATCCAGAGTTGATGCACCATCCTCCACACCCAATTAGAATCCAGAGTTCATGCTATCCTACACACCCAATTAGAATCCAGTCGATACACTATTCTACACAACCAATTAGAATCCAGAGTTCATACTATCCTCCAGAACCAATTAGAATCCAGAGTTCATGCTATCCTACACACCCAATTAGAATCCAGAGTTCATGCTATCCTCCACACCCAATTAGAATCCAGAGTTGATACACTATCCTACACAACCAATTAGAATCCAGAGTTCATACTATCCTCCACAACCAAGTAGAATCCAAGTCAATACACTATCCGCCACAACCAAGATTCCAGAGTTGATACACTATCCTCGACAACTAATATTGCAGAGTTGATGTCTATCCTCCACAACCAAGAAGCATCCAGAGTTGATGTCTATCCTCCACAACCAAGAAGCATCCAGAGTTGATGTCTATCTTCCACAACCAAGAAGCATCCAGAGTTGATGTCTATCCTCCACAACCAAGAAGCATCCAGAGTTGATGTCTATCCTCCACAACCAATAAGCATCCAGAGTTGATGTCTATCCTCCACAACCAAGAAGCATCCAGAGTTGATGCACTATCCTCCACAACCAAGAAGCATCCAGAGTTGATGCACTATCCTCCACAACCAAGAAGCATCCAGAGTTGATGCACTATCCTCAGCAACCAAGAAGAGGAGTTCCAGGCTGGATTAGGACAAACGCTGCAGCGCAGCCTGAATAAATAACTCTACAGCAAATCACACCACTTTCACTAGAGCAACACAAGTCTAATACAGTACAAACGGCCCCGTATCAAACAGTTTCTTCAAACAAGCCTAGGGTGATTCACATCCCTTATATATTCCATGTCCAGTCGATTCTTAACTGCAACGCCACCACACCTCATACATCAACCGGCGATAAGCACCAGCTCACGAACTGGATTTGAAAAATATTAATTCGCTTCAGCTGGAGGCGACTATATGGAAAAAATCAATCGTGGATTGTGTCCACTCGTAGCAGTGGGAGGTGTGTGAAGGCCTCAGTATGTCACCCACGTTTGTTCTACGTGTAATAATGGGCTGGGCTTATGCATGTATGTTTTTGGATTGCTGCTCTTAAGTGTGGGCACTCAATTGGAAACAAGGGGGATTTGGCCTAGGGGGAGGTAGAGAGAGAGAGAGTGAGAGAGAGAGAGAGAGAAAGAGAGAAAGAGAGAAAGAGAGAAAGAGAGAAAGAGAGAAAGAGAGAAAGAGAGAGAAAAAGAGAGAGAGAAAGAGAGAGAGAGAGAGAAAGAGAAAGAGAGAGAGAAAGAGAGAGAGAAAGAGAGAAAGACAGATGTTCCCTTAAGTGGGTCACTGAGGCAGGGGGATCATTAAGGGGATGGATTCACGTTCATTCAAAAGGCCGGATTGACAGACGTGTGTTAAGAGTCCTCAGACCAGCCGGCGAAATATGTTACTTCCGTCTCATCTAATACCGCAGCCGTATCAGCAGCAATGCGCAGAAAACAACAAGCAAATCGCCGGCGGACGGAATGGCTCCACCATGCGCTGAAGAAATGGGTTATTTAAAACGCACATCGGGACAGGCTTCAAACAGAATACGCGACATTATGCTAAGCTATATTGGAATGGCAACTGGTGGGGGGGTAGACAAAAGCATCATGAAACTCCCGTCGCATAATGAAATTCCCGTCGCATAGAGACTCCCGAGCGTTCATGGCGCCCCTCTCAGTCTGACGCCTTTCAAGTAGCTGCGCTAACTGCGCTGCACACCGACCGCGATGCTACCTAAGCGCATTGTGTTGCCTCTGTGTATGAAATGCGCTATACAAATAAAGCTTTGATTGATTGACTGGAGGATTATTCTGTGTTGCTCTCTTTCACAAACAGGCTCGAGGGCCGTGTCTTGCCCTCCCCATCACCCTGCCTATATCGTTATCTTGACATCAACCTAAACAACATTCTCCCAATGCCTCGGGCAGATCTTCTGTATACAGAACAGATCGGATCACAGCCGTCCTCGGTCGATCCACAATGTCAGCGTTGTGTCAGGAGATAGGCCTGGGATGAGGTAAGAGGTAAGAGAGGCTAAACGCGCTATAAAGGAACCTGTCATGTCACCCGTATCCTCCCGGCGTCACCAGGGGTGTGTGTGTGTGACTGAAACGCAGAACTAGCTAGCTGGCCTCCCTCCACATCTCTTAACAACAACAGTTTCTTAGCTGTTGTTGTTCGTGTCATAAGACTACCCCCCCCGCCCCCCCCCCCCCCCCCAACGCACATGGCCTGTCACACACAATAAACTGTTTTTACAAGGACGCTACAGCTGTTTATGTACCCGTTTCATACAGCTTTGCATTCATGGTCAAGTTTACAAGCCCGACAGCCGGAGAAAGGCCGCGTCGTTATGGACGTATCCAGGCAGGTGTTAATTTGAGTCGACAGTTAGCCTACAGGTTCCTACAGGTTCCTTACCGCCACGTTTGAACACACGGGGGCCGTCAACAGACCTCTCTGGTAGCGTTGTAGTGGCACACTGGCCTGGGCTGAGTTTCCCAGAGGCATCGTAGCGCTACGTTCATCGTAGCGCTATGATGAACGCCATAGCTTACGGTGAACGTAGCGCTACGATGCCTCTGGGAAACCCAGCCCTGGTCTGGGAAGCGTTAGAGCCAGTAGAGTAAACCTGTACTGGAGAGACCTCCGACTGAGAAACAAGACTCTTCTCTCTCTACTCCACCACTTCCCAGTAGTGTTGCTGACTTGACACCTCGGGGCAGCGAGAGTAAGACTCATGATGAAAAGCTTTCTAAATGCTGATTGGCCTTTCCTCCACAGCGAATAAGGAAGCCTCACCCGCAAACTGCAGCGGGTGCTCGGAAGACATTTCATTTACACACAAGAGTCGTATATATAGACTGACTGATACTTGCCTTGTGCCATTCACTGTGAACTGGTAATGTGTATTGACCCGAGGGTATGGTGAATTCTCTGGACCCTCTGAGGCCAATACTATAGTGTTTGTGTGTGTGTGTGTGTGTGTGTGTGTGTGTGGGGGCATCAGACTTAATACCAGTGATGAATGACCTCAATAGAGGATCAGGAGGATGGACTTACTTCTGTAGAGCCCAGGGTAAGATAGCACAAAAGCCTGGCCTGGGGGTGAAGGAAGGATACTGCCAGTGTTACAAAGTAAGTGTGTGTGTGTGTGTGTGGGGGGGGGGGGGCAGTTCATTGATGAAGCCACCAGGATGAAAACATTCTCCAAGGCCTCCTGATGATTTTCCGTTGAATAAACGTCTCTGGTGCTTGGTGGGTAGAATGGGGGGGGGGGGGGGGGGGGGTCGGGCGGGCAGAGAGCCCAGCGAGCTGACACTGTCACAGGGACAGAAATAGCTGGCGAGCAAGGAGGGAGCCACCGGGTGGGACTGTACCCATGCTAGGCCACAGGGGGAGGGGAGGGCATCAATACATTTACAGAGAGAGAGAGAGGGGGGGGGGAGAGAGAGAGGGGGGGGGGCGAGAGAGAGAAGGGGGGGAGAGAGAGAGAGAGCACCTTGCGCTTGTGTCTACTCTTAAGGACGCTGGTGAAATCCAACTGACATTCTAAAGCTGTTGCCAATGGCAGCCGCGGAATACAGCCAGCCAGCCAGCCTACGACCGTCTGTCTACAGCCACACTGCTACCACACTCCTCTTCTTCTCTCTTTTTACTTCCAAGAGGCGCACTGAAGAGGAAGCGGTCGGCTACGGGGGAACCGATGTGATATTGTTGTGTTCCAAATCCTAGCGCCAGAGACCGTGTGACAAGCCGACTGTGGCAGGCAGTGCATATTGACTAGCGCTTAGGTTGGAAGGCCGCCTACTTCTTAATGGAAACATTCCATACCTTTTACCCCCCCCCCCCCCCCCCACAACAAATGCATGGCCTTGGCTTAGCGTACCTGGAGGATCCGTCTAAATATTTCCTTTTCAGGGGCCGCGATGGTCTAGTCATCGTGAAGTAGAGTAGGGACATGGAAAATGTCATAAATCACTAGTCTAAGTTTTGACGAGTCTAGGGGTAGGCCGATTTCAACCTCTGCATCACCGTTGCTCCCGGCTACTCCCTGGACTACGAGGGCGGTCATGGCCTTGCCTTAGTCCTAGTCTAAATGTTGTGTTTGAGCTTCTGTTTATGGTGAGATCCGGGATGAGAGAGATTGAGAGAGGAAGAATATCTTCAACTGTTTCATCACAAGGAAAAACACTGCTTTAAGGAGACCTGATATCAGCCATATTAGCCATGACATGGGCCTGATGTAGCATAGTAACCTCTTCATTCTGAGTTGGTCACGTTTTGTAACAGTAGGCCTTTCAAGTCCTCTACAGTTGAGAAATGAGGCTCGTTGCATTTCTTCTCTAAACTATGAAGCAAGACAAGTCAGACATGTTAAAGACCTGCCAAAAATAGCCCACTGATCGAGTGCTGTGGAGAATCAGCTGTGGAGTCTTGCCAGTTTCAAGCTGATTTCATATTGAATCTCCTCAACTAATCCTCTCATACAGCAGGATATTTCTAGAGTGAGACCAGCCAAAGAAACTGCCTGCCAGCCTATTAAAACAACGGCAAAGCATACAGGTAATCACAACATGGCTTATTTCTCATTAGGAGCCCACATGAAGGTTCACAGTCAAGGACGGGGAAAGCAAGTTAAAACAGTAGCATGCCCTGGATGTTCCTTCAAAGTAAAACATGGAGGAAGTCTTGTGATGGGAACTTTCTTGATGATGGCGGGTTGAAACATGTTTTCACGCTGGATCTGATATTGGATTGCGTAGTGCAATAAGTTCATTAAAAAAAATACAGCTCGAGCGCAATAAACAATAGGTAGTTTAACAGGGAAAGGGGAACAGAAAGGCTTGGCCTCTACTTCTAACTCGGTGATACTGAGACTGGGCTGATGTGGTCAGGTACAAAATGAAACTAGTCTAGCTTGATATGTTGATTGGCCTGCCTTATAAAAGCTAGGTGAGTGAAAGACATGCCGAAACATGTAGGCTATCTTTCTCAGATTGCCATCAATCCTGATTATCTTTAAATAATATGTGTTTGGGCTAAGGCAACTGGGTGAGAGCCTGATTAATGAGCCCAGTTGCTAATCCCTTAA
This sequence comes from Borostomias antarcticus, assembly GCF_949987555.1. NCBI lineage: Eukaryota > Metazoa > Chordata > Actinopteri > Stomiiformes > Stomiidae > Borostomias > Borostomias antarcticus. Next base: position 38,355,982 of record NC_140235.1, on the reverse strand, counting down.
AATCAACCTGATCCATGGCTGGATTTATCACCTGCAAATTCAGTGATCAAAGTGCCTACAAAGAGCCAACGTTTACAGTCAAAAGTACTTTAGTATCAGGTCATACATGAAATGTGTTTTCATCAGGGCTCCAGACCAACATGTTACACTGGTGGCAGTGCTGAACAAGACAAGAACCTGCTTTGATGCATAATTTCATGGCATGAAAATCCCCATTTATTATACATTACACCACTCAATCATGTCTAAACCCCTCTCTATTTTCGATCGTATAGATCAAAGCACAGTTATATGTGCGAGAGATGCTTAATCTCATTACATTTATGTCGATTACACAAAATATGTCGACGAATTGAGTGTGACTGCTTGGTAAAAGAAGCAAATCTCCAGCCAGGGAAGGACAACTCGACCCGGGAATGTGTCTTGTGTGTGCAGCACGAATGTAAGCCTAATCAAAATCAGCCTTCTAATCAAAAATGATCTTACAGAAGAGCCAGGGATCATATCAGCTAGGAAATCCAATGCAATCCGTGTCGGTGTGATCGCGGAGCACTGCGGGTTGGCCCCATGGAGGTATAGGTTGGCCCTGGCACGGAAAAGCACATAGCACGCTACTAACCGTGCCTATCTGTCACCACCTGAAAGCTCACCTCATTCAAAGCTTCCGTTAACAAAACAAATAAATAAATAAGAGCTATTCGACGTTTGACACATCAATAGTTTGACTCTCCATGATGTTGTTCTTGCTCAACATCCACACAATAAACATTCACCAACCCCAAGAATGTTACCTGTTCGGGCTAAGGCTGTTCTGTTCTTCTCTGTGTGTGGTGTGGGGGATCTGGGTGTTGAGTTTGAGTCGTAGGGGGTGAAATTAATCTGTAATTATCTTAGCTAGTCTAGTGTGGTATGCAGTGCAACGAGATAACATTTTCACGTGTTCAGTCCACCTCATGAATGTGTTCCCGGTCGATGGGGATGTGTGTGTGTGTGTGTGTGTGTGCTCTCTGAGGAGCCCCAGCAGCCAGCACGGGGCAAAGGTACCCTGCTGGAGCTAGCTGGGCTAAGCTAGCCTTAGATAGCTCGCTAGCTGACAATAAAAAAAACTCTTAACGTTTGCTACCAGTAACGTCAGTAATAGTGACTATTAAAGGTTACTTACCACAACGTCCGTCGTATGAGTTACTTCCTTTATGACTGAGTGTGAGTTAGTCCAGAGAGTGATGAGAATCCACACGAAAGTTCAATGTTTTTCTCTTAGCTTAACAATCAGGTTAGCTAGCTAGCTCTGTTAGCCTAGTCACAAGAGACAATCAGGTTAGCATGCTAGCTCTGTTAGCCTAGTCACAAGAGGGGAGCATTCTTTCCCCAATCCCTCAAAAGTTGTTTATCGTTCCCAGTTTGTTTTTGAGGTGGAAAACAATGAAATTGACCAAATATATTAACTTTGGCTTAGCTAAATAAAATGGACTGCTGCTATTATAATAGTCTACCTCAATAAAATAGATAAAAACGCTCAAACGGAGCATTAAAGAAAGCATCCAAAATGTCCACAACACCAGGCAAGGAAATACAAAAGACCCAAAAAAAATGTCCAACGACCTCCGTCCAAGCGGTTACCCTTTCCTTTCTGAAGTCCGCCGCACCCTTATGATCTCACACAGATTCTCCCATTCTCCTCGTCGTTTACAATGTTTTCCATGCAGCTCGTTCGAGGAGCAAAAGCTACATCCGAGCCGTAAAACCCACGATGAAACCAGCTTTAGTTCGCCAGTGTCGGAGCCCTCGAAACTGGGCAGCGACTATAGGCGAGTGGTACACTGCTGCCGTCTTTGGCCCAAACCAGTAACGTTAGTTCTCTTCATTCACGACGACCGGGTCATCCCGCGGTCTAATTAAATATCAAAGCGAGCGATCGCTCTTGTATATTGGTCGGATTGAGACAAAACGAATTCACCCAGGGAATCCAGCGGTCACCGACGTTGGTACACCGTGTTGAACCTCATATGCAGCCATATGACGGGCAAATCATAACAAAATGGTGTGAGCTGGTCTTCACTGGTCGAGGACCGTGGATAGTATCTGATTCATTAGCTGGTGTTGTCGTTGAAACTGTTGCTAGACATTAGTTTTGCTTCTTGTAGCTTATCTGTCAGTATGAACCATTCAATGCAGTGTGCTAAACCCTGCTAATGATATAACATCGTGGTCCCATGCAAGCAGTAGCCTACTTTTACCCTCCTAGTACGAAGGTTATTTCTTCTGAAAGGGGATGGATCTGCAGGTCTCAAACCAACACTGCTGCATCGACCCTTGTTCTAGTCTGTAGGATGAAACTCCGATGGGCTCAATAATCTGTTGCTCCCACTAATTTAACTTAACATGTCGTTATCACCTTATTAGAAAAACAAAGATCTTGATCTAAGAGAAACTCGTGCCAGCGTCTTCTGCATAGTCGGTTGTTGATTAGGCTAGAAGAAATCATGGTGTTTGTCGCCCCCCAGTGGCTAGATCAAAGTAGACCATTGCCTCAAACGTCAGTGAGATCCAACTCCCCTACCATCTCGGATTTGAATAAAAAATGACAAATTATTTCAAATGATTTGATAATGAATATTGTATGTCTATTAACCCAAGCTGTGGTGCCAATAAGACTATTTGGTATCAGCATTGCACAAATAAAAACAAGACAGTAAACATGTTGTCCTTCACTCATGATGCATATTCCTTTGAGGTGATGGAGTGGAAGAGTGACATTTTCCTCATGAATATAAATATATGAACTGTGTTTTTTCATAAGTGTTATTCATTTTATGTGCATAGTATTTCACTTCCGGAGCTGTACTCTGTGTGATAGAAGGGCTCATCAGTTCTGTAAATCCATAAAACAGGACAAATGACTCTCCTATCCGGCAAAGTGAATGAACGCTTGCACACACATACCAATGTACAGGGATAAATCTAATATTCCTCCTCGATTTCATCGGGTGGGGGACAAAGACCCTAGCTTTAAAGGTGAACACACCTCCACAGCGCAGTGTAAAATGCTATAACTCTATAGAAACATCATAAGGTATATATCAAATACATATTTAGCCTACAGTATGTTGATATAAACAATTGAATTGTATCATATGATGTCTAAACAGTGATAGTTCAGTGGCTGTTCTGTGCTCCGTCAGATTTGATGAGTCCCTTGCATTGAAAGAAGGCATCCTGGCAAGGTTCTCTCCCCAGGAAGGCCTTCAGCATGTCCGTGCCGTCTACAGATCCTCCAGCCTCCAGAATCACCTTCCTGTACTCCTCCCCCACCTACACACACACACAGAAAATATGTGGATGAACACAGGTGATTCAATTAAATCACTCGCTTAACAGTGAATGGTGAAACATCCTTGACCCTGCCAACATGCCATTGAGAGGAGACTGCCTAATATATTTAGGGGGCTAAGCACTGAAAGTGTGAGGTAATTGATGGTTGTGTTATTGTTACGGTTTTCCTTGACATGCTCGAATAAAAATAAAAGCTTTGACTGATTGATTGATTGATTGAATAACTCAAAAAGTCCTCAACCAAAAATGCTATAACTCACCAGGTTGAAACTACAGAGCATAAGTAACTACGCCACAAAGAGTCACCACGACTCGCCCATAGGTGGCGCTATAATAAGCAATTTAGTACACAATCCTGGCATTTCCACCCCATTGGATGAAAATGTATGAAGCTTGGTACACTTGTCATTCCTCATGGGTAACAAATTTCCCTCAAGAGCCCATAATCTCCGCCATGATGGATTTTTCTGCAGGTTGAAAAATTGGCAAAACCTACAAAAAGTTTCTGTTCATAAACCGTAAGTCCAATTGGTCTGAAATTTCACATGTACATGTGTGGTGCATGTCTCCATGCATATACTCTAAGTATGCATAACAGCTAAGAAATCCAATCCAAGATGGATCCTGTTGGAGGTCAAACCTAGAAAGCTCGCCACATTGATCCAAAAACTGCCCCCCCTCCCCTTTTTTGTGTGAAGACAATTGGCCAAACATTCCTAACACATCAGGTGATGCTGAGTTTAAATCAGGAATGGTCAATGGAGAGAATTTGATTCTGCTGCACCTTTGGATTCATGATTCCTTCCTTTTTAAAACGACTGAAGAAGATGTCCATAGAGTACACCTCACTCCACAGGTACCCGTAGTACTGGCCATCATAGCCCCCGGCCAGGTGGCCGAAACTGGCAGTCATATTTGTACCTGCGAGAGACAGAATAAGCGTGCGTCTTTACAAGAGAGACACAAACAATGGATCATTATAAATCAAACATTTCCATCCTAACCATACTCATATTCAGCGCTGCGGGTTGCAGCAGGTCAGACCTGGAGTGGCGGGGACGCCGAGGATGTCTTGGCAGTGCTTGGCAAACACCTCAGCGGTGTCTCCGTGAGACTGGGTGTGTAGAGACTGGTCCACTTTAGCCAGAACTATCTGACGCAAATTCATGAGACCTGAACACGAGAAAAGAGGGGGTTTGGATATGGTTATCAAAGAAACATGACAATGTTATCCTCAAAGGGGTACAGTCACACTTGTTAAGATAAGACTTTAATACTCCCCATGGGGGTAGAGGGGTTGTTTCAGTTGATATTATTTGGATTAAATGCTTAAATTCTGTGTGTAGGTCTTCTATTAAATCACTGTCAGTGTACAGTAGCTGTTTCCCTACACGAAAGACGGAATCGCTGAAAAACTTCAAAGGGCAAACACGTCACTGACGTCAACTTTAAGAATACCACAGTGTGGCAAAGCGCACCACATTTCTATAGGAGGATTTAGATGGGAGGAGATCTCTGTATCTGACCTGTGTTGGCCACTCGAGAGGCGATGAGTTTGTTGATGAGGTTGTCAGGGATGGGACTGCCATCCTTGTAGTGACGAGACATTCTCCTAAGGGGTTCCTCCTCCCAAACCCAGTTCTCCAGCATCTGGGAGGGAACCTCCACGAAGTCCGTCTCCACCAGGGTTCCACTGAACTCTGAATACGTGGTCTACGGCATCAAGACATTTAGAGGGCAAATTTAACCTGCAAGTCTGCCACTTATTGAGATCCAGAGAGACTTGATATGCGGCTGAAACTTCTCTAATCCCCCTACATCTTCACCAGAAGATAAAGGTGTAGTTACGGGCTGATTTGGGAACAGGCGCCGAAGAGTTTTTCCTCGAAGCAAAGGGGACCTACCTTGGAGCACAGCTCGTGCATGACATGGCCGAACTCGTGGAAATATGTCTCCACCTCGTGGTGCTGCAGGAGAGAGGGCCAGCCTTTTGTGGGCTTGGTGAAGTTGGCCACCATGGCCGCCACCGGGAGCCTCCGTTTCCCATCAGGACCCAGGCTTCCTGGCTGGAGCCCGAAGCAGGCGGCATGGCCATACTTCCCCTCTCTGGAAGAAGACAAAAAGTACATACAAACATGTCAGGGAGCATACTATGAACCAAGTACATACTCATAGAAAATGTCAATGAGTGAACAGAGCCTTTACTGGCCTGAGGAGGATTTGCAATACATTCGAATACACACCTTGGATGCAAGTCTAAGTAGAACTGGCCAATCTCCTGCTCAGTGCCGGTGTCCAGGACTGAGTACAGGCTGACGTTTTCATGCCAAACACAGGGGTTTCTGACCTGTTTGAAAGTGAGACCCAGCAGGTCCTGGTAGATGCTGAACAGTCCTTCAGTCACCACCTCCAGTGGGAAATACTGGATCAGTTTGTCCTTGTCCACGGCAAACTTCACCTGCTCTACCTGGTTCATGTAGTAGGGCAGGTCCCACGCGTTGATCTGTCCATCGAAGCTATGACCTCTCATCAGGCAATCCCTCTTCTTAAGAGCCAGGATGTACTTTCTTTCTTTCTCGCCCACTGGCTTTAGTTTCTCATAGAACTCATCTATGAATTATAGGTGAGGTGAAATATTTTCACAGTAAGTTAATGAAGGTTTTCAGAGAATCACTCACATGTCAATCAATGTGGGGGTTTGATGATGAAACTGTCGGAGGTCATACCTAGAAAGCTCGCCACATTGCTGGCGTTCTTGGCCATGTTCATCTCAAGCACGTAGTTTGCGTGATTACTGTAACCAAGCAAGTGGGCGACCTTTGCTCTCAGCTCTATCAACTGTTCCAGAATGGCTGTGTTTACCTGGAAAAAAAAAAAACACAACATATCAGTCAATGATCTGTGTTGAAATGTTTGGATGTGTGCTGCTGTTGGTTAACTGTGTTGGTGTTAAATTAACTTTTGACATTCCCTTCCTTTTGCCAGGCAGCTATTGTAAATAAGAAATTGTTCTTAAAGGCTTTGCCTGGTTAAATAAAGGTACAAAAAGTGTTAAGCCTGCAGAAAGATCACAGGCTACACCTGATACATATATAAAAGCGGCTACATATGCATTGAAATAAAACATGCACCAGCTGACCTGGATGTGAATCAGAAGATCATATGTACAGTATGGTGGAAGATTTGCTGATGTTTACCTCCTTACACCTGCTGTGGAAGGCGAACTCCATCTTCTTCCTGGTCTCAGCCACATGGCATCTCTTCATCAGGGGGAAGTAGTGGGGATACGCCAGCGTCACCTTGAACCGACCCTCTACCGTCTTCTCCAGACCGTTCAGGTAACTGTCAGCTAGTCCACCTTAGAATGAAACAAGAGTCATACCTGCAGCCCAAATACGGAGAATTAACTGTTTGTGCACCAACTAAGAACCAGATTGGATATGGGTAACCGGACTGGGTATTGATAACCAGACTGGGTATTGATAACCGGACTGGGTATTGATAAACAGACTGGGTATTGGTAAACAGACTGGGTATTGATAAACAGACTGGGTATTGGTAAACAGACTGGGTATTGGTAAACAGACTGGGTATTGGTAAACAGACTGGGTATTGGTAAACATACTAGGTATTGGTAAACAGACTAGGTATTGGTAAACAGACTGGGTATTGATAACCAGACTGGGTATTGGTAAACAGACTGGGTATTGGTAAACAGAATGGTTATTGGTAAACAGACTGGGTATTGGTAAACAGACTGGGTATTGTGACCTCATGACATGCTGTCTCAGCTTACTCAATTCACGCTCAGAGAAAACCAGAAAGGTGTTGTCCTCATTCAGATTTTGATTGAAGTCAATGGAGAGTTCACTTATACGTTTGGAGGTCCCTTTCACTTCCTTGAGAGAGAAAGAAAAGCCAAGTAGTCCAAAGTAGTCAGCTACTTGACTTTTTTTAGCAACATCATTTTAAAGGAGTTATTTCCTAATGTGTATTGTGTATGAAACACAAAACCCCAAGGCGTTACATTACCTCTTGTATATCCTTTGACAAGTGCAATCCGTTCCGCTTCCCTAATGTGACAAGACGATCTAAGAATCGTTTGTCTTCGGGCTTAAGACTGTCAAGCTGCTTTTCCTACAAAAAAAACCAAGATAAGCAATCAACAGACAGGTTATTGAGTATGCATGGCTATTTCCAAGTTAGCCGTACCGCCAAAGTGTGTGTGTGTGTGTGTGTCACTGTTCTGTCAGTCAGCCAGCCCCGACATCAGGCATTGGAACAATCTCTGCTGCTGTAACATGTCAGTCATCAGTAGGGAGAGGCCTCTAGGGCCTCAGTGACAGTGAGGACTTCCTCAAGTGTCTCAATTAAATAACTGTGCTTATGGTTACAGCTCTCACAAAAATTACAGGCTCAAGTCTAGTTAACTATTATAATAGATTTCCTTGACCACTAAGTCACAGAAATTAGTGTGTGTGTGTGTGTGTAACCAAGTGTAAATACCTACACCCAGTATCAGTATAAACACCACTCAACCGCACCATCAAATTTCTTGAATTTTGTATTTGCACTGTTTTTGAATTGCATTTGCACTGTCATGTCTTTGCACTGTCCTGTCCTGCACCCTGTCCTATGTCCTCTTCTTCGGCATATGCCATTATCCTAGTAAAATTCCTAGTATGTGTAATTGTAAACCATGTACATGGCGAATAAATGGATCTTGAATCTTGAATCGTTAGCTTTTCGGTGGTGTAGCTGGCTAAAGCTGTGTTTGTGTACGGTTGTCATGTGTGTTGTCAAGTCCGAGGACATGAAATTGAAGTGAGAGTGGAAGCAATACTAACAAGCAAGGCAGTGACACCTGTGATATTTGCATTGGTCCAAAGAAATCAAAACCCAAAGCCAAAAATAATATTATATGACAAAGATTATGTGGTGATGCCAGTTCATCTGATCAAAATACACTTGGACGCTAGGGCCAATGGTGTCAAATGATGACACATTTAGACATAATATGCTCATAATGCCACACTGCCAAATAACTTACTGAACCTTATGAACCACATTTCACAACCAGGCAGACCTCTCCTGAACTGTATGTGGTCTAAAATAAAAGACTCTAGTTAGACTCTAGAGGTAATGTTTTCTGTGGCGTGTGTTTGTATTTTAGCAGGATAACGCTAAAACTACCAGACCAATTTTCATGAAACTTGGTGAAGGGATGTAGCATGGGCCAATTTAGAACTCATTCCATTTTGGAGTGGATCCAATACACAGGGGGGCGGGGGGGGGGGGGGGGGGGGGGTCCACTAGCCGCCCAAACATAGCCGGCTATTAACCTCCATTCATTTTTTAGACCAGATTTACGCTACCAGACTGATTTTGATGAAACTTGGTGGAGGGGTGTAGCATTGGTCAGCTAAAAACCCATTAAATTCTGGAGTGGATCCAAATCATGGGGTGGATCCACGAGCCGCTCAAACATGGCCGGCCACTCACCTCCATTAATTTTTTGGACTTTGGAGTGAAAAATTCCCCCCATTCATTATCAATGGGGGGAATTGAAAGGGCCACATCTCAACATAGGAAGGTCACAGAGACGCATGGTTTGGACTGGCAGAGGTCTGTGCTCTCTGAGCACCATCTCTAGTTGAACCTGTTGACATCTGAGACTTTGGTGCTTGGCTGGGGCCAATCTGACCGCTGCCATCAGGGACCAGTAAGTGGAGTGGAGTGGACGTCGGCCGACAGTTGTACCTGCAAGGCGAGGACTCTTTTAAAGACGTCCTCTCTCATACTCGTCTCCACATCAAACTCGGACAGCTTCTTGTCCACCTCGGTGCTTGCAGACCTTACGTCCTTACAGGGGGACACATACTGAGGGAAGTCAAGGATGTGACGCGAGGCTGCGGGAACAGAGAATAAATCACTACCGTGACACGCAGCAGGAAGGACTACGCCACCATATCCTGATCGATCACTGATACTTACAGGCGTATTCCAGCTTCGCGGCGGCCAAAGCTTTCAAGGTGTTTTCAATTGAGACGTCTTCAATGTTCAACGCTCCGATATTGTCAAAGACCTGTTGGATTCTCTGTATCAAGCTGTCTGTCGTGCTCTTGATCTGGTCAGGGGTCAGGTCCCATCTCAGAGTGTTCCTGCCATCTGCTGTCTGGGTACAGGTTCTGGAATTCATCACAGCCCCATTTAGGAGTGTCATTCTCAGGTCAGGTTTAGTACCAGCGACTCTATGGAAACAAGCAGAATACTCTGTCAATGACGTGCATGCCACCTGCCAAATATATTTACTTTGATTGACTTATATTAATAAGCCCAACCTTCATTGACTGAGGCGTAGGCTATTGATGAAGGAATCATTCATTGCAATTTCCTATGCTACAGTTAAGCTTCATAAGCGTTAAACATTGTTGCATTATGAAATATCCAGGCTAGTGAATTCGATGCAGGTGTAACCTATGTGGTAGCCTACCAGGGGAGTCACAAAAACAATACATTCTTGCAGGTCATGGGGTCATGACCCATGCCGCAAACCTTAGGCACCTGCTACCGACAGTTCCAATTGCTAACGATGGATGGTTCCTAGGCTGTATATCCTTCTCGACAGCGACGCGTGTAATGGAAATACGATACGGGACCATAAAACTAAAGTCGCATTGCTTCAGCTACGTCCAACCAACTGTAACGTTAGACTACAGGAGAATACGACTTTTAAATGGCATGTTTGGCACTGTCCACACGGACAGTGGACTTGATATTCTTCAGACATCAAATCCTAGTTCTCCAGTTTCATAGCTGAGGCGGTATGGCTGTAAAAGCCACTTTACTATGATTCATGATGAGCCTGGTTAATTTTAGTGCTCCCCTCGGACTGGTAACCATGCAGCGACAGTAAGATCAAACGATTTTGTGTTAAATGTATCAAGCGAAACGATTTTGTGTTAAATGTATCAAGCGAAGCCACAACAATGATCCTACCTGAAAAACGTCCGACACACTACAATTCTTAGCGAAAACATGCTCAGCGAGTTCATGCGTTTTTTTGCGTGCACTTTGAAAAGCAGCTCATCCCGCTTCTTACTGTACTTGCTGGCAGCCGGCGGCGTATTGAGCCGCTCTGCTTCCTCCTCCAGCGCGCAGGCGCCGGAGATGCGATCAATCTGACAGAAGCGGCAGCCTCATGACGCGGTAGAAGCGGCAGCCTCATGACGCGGTAGAAGCGGCAGCCTCATGACGCGGTAGCAGCGGTAGCCTCATGACGCGGTAGAAGCGGCAGCCTCATGACGCGGTAGAAGCGGCAGCCTCATGACGCGGTAGAAGCGGCAGCCTCATGACGCGGTAGCAGCGGTAGCGGGCCCCGCTTGACTCATGACGCCGTAGCTGCGCTTCGGCCGGAAAACAGCTCAGGTAGGTGGGCGGGGGCGTCAGCAGACCCTCAATGTTGTTATTTCATCTAATTGGTATTTCGATTGATAGATCGATACATTAGGATAAGGTCCGCCTTTGTTGTAGGCCTGTCACATGTAGCAGGGATTCTATTGACGGCGATGCTTGTTGCGGAATATTCAGCCATTAGGGCTGCAGCAGCATCAGTGGTCAGGGATGCTAAATGTTATTGGTTTGAAGTGACGATCGATGATATGATGGCTTAATTTAAACGCTACATCATAGCATATAGCCGCCACTGCATCGTCACATCAACATTCAATCTTTCTGTAGTCGACATAGCCTATGTTTACGTTTAGGCCACTATGCAACGATAGCTTTAATGATTAAATCAATAGCCTATGTCAAATTATGTATGAGGGGAAAATTTATTTTGATGTGTTGCAGAGGTTATTGCATTTACACTAGATAATCCAAAATGCAGCACATTATTCATTATGTGACTGAACTGTTTGAACTGAGTCAAATAAACAATAGTGTCAGCCTACGCCTATTCAACTTTCCCTCTGGTTGTCTTGGAAACAAGAGACAGTGCACTATTTTAATGCTTCTGAGTCTTATCAAGATATCCATGTAGGCTATATATCCCAGTATGACCAAGAGGGATGACGGTACCAGAGATAACGAGTCTGGAGCTGAATTACTCTAAGTCTTGGTCTACCTTCCTATCGCTGTCTTTCACCTCTTGTGTTTGCAGATAAAATGGCAGTGGAAAAGCGCCTGGCATTCTCTATTGTACGGTTCCTGCGAGATCAAACGCACTGTGGTTCTTTGAATTCTGATGAGCAGGAAAGCCTTGAAGGTAAGTCAGCTCAGTGCACCCGCTGCTCAATCTCAGCTTCGGAAAGAGAATAATACTCATTACAATATTCATATTTGGCAATGGAAGCCTGCTGTACTCTTATTACCAACTCGTTCCATCTTTTTCAGTTGCAATACAATGTTTGGAGACCACCTTCAGGATCAGCTCCAGTGACTGCCACCTTGATGTGCCACAACCTCTGACAGAGATATTCCTCAACTCTCTCTTGAAGGTTATTTACTAAATGTACTATTTTTATCCAAACTATCACATTCACAGATGTATCAGTGCCACTACAATTCTTGTAGATTTTGTATTCTCCAGAATGACAACCTGACCGTACCAGAGACCTCCCCCTCCCCAGAAGACATTGAGCGAGCAGAGCAATTGAAGAATGAAGGTATTGGATATTTGGTCCATTTGGCCAAAGTCAATTTCCCTTTGAGGGTTAATTTCCTAGTTCACAGTTACACAAAGTGTATCATATACTATGATCAGAGAAATCACACTAACCACCAGTTCTATCCTAGGTAATAATCACATGAAGGAAGAGAATTACAGCTGTGCTGTGGAATGTTACACAAAAGCCATCGACCTGGACCTGAGAAACGCTGTGTACTACTGTAACAGGTGCATACTGTCTGATTGATAACACTGGAAGAGTATGGGTTTTTAAAGATGGGTGACATCATACACAGCAGGCAAGTGTGTGTGTGTGTGTGTGTGTGTGTGTGCGTGTGTGTGTGTGATCATAGTAGCTACCTACTGATAGCCTACTATTCAGCATAGATAGCACTTTCTAACAGCTACTGCAGCCTCGAGTGTGTATCATTGATCTGGAAGCTGTAAAACCAGCCTGAGATTCTAGTGCCTGAACTGTGTTCCCCCCAGGGCTGCAGCTCACAGTAAACTGGGCAACTACACAGAGGCCACCGGTGACTGTGAAAGAGCCATAGGAATCGACCCCAGCTACAGCAAAGCCTACGGAAGAATGGGGTGAGTACAATAGGTAGGAAACGGTAGGAAATATTCAATATCTGATATCAGTCATTCAGCCTTTTTTGACATTTTGTTCAACACTGGAGATGTCATTACGCTGTGTGGTTAATACGAAATCCACCCGTCTCTTCTCTATTCTGCTCTAGGTTGGCGTTAACCGCCATGAACAAGTACCCAGAGGCCATTTCCTACTTCAAGAAAGCTCTGGTGTTGGATCCAGAGAACGACACATACAAATCAAATCTGAAGATTGCTGAGCAGAAGCAGAAGGAAGCAGCCAGCCCTGTAAGTACATCAGCGACGCTTTGACCCTGGTTGAAGGTCATTGTGGATATAACCAGTATTGCTACCACGTTACTGAAACATATTGCCATTATACTTAATTACATCGATAACATTGTGTCATTCATTATGCAGATGTTAAATTAGTACTTTTATTCTCTCATGAACATCTGTAAGAATGTCCCAGTAGTGATGGTGATAAAATATTATCACTATTATTTCAACAGCAAAGCAGAATCTCTGGTTGCACATTTCAGATAAGGCAGTGACTATTCTTACGACGGTCTGAAGTACAGATCTCAAGCATTTTACCCATGAATACCTTTTATGGTTAGGGTTGGTTAGGTTTTGAAAGCAGAATTTCCCAAGACAAGATGTAGCGCCTAAGAATAGCAGACACGTCTATTCTTACAGCCGCTGTGATTGTGAGGCCGTAGATAGAAAACAAAAGACTGTTCCTTCAGATAATAATCCTTACTGACAAGTTATTCATTGTCATTTTGCAGACCGCTGCTGGGTTGGGATTTGACATGGCTAGTCTCATCAACAACCCTGCCTTCATCAGCATGGTAAGACTGTGCATAGAGAGTATTGTTCCACTAATATCATTCTGATAAGACATCTTTTCCAATGTTACTTGTTGTTTGAAGCCCTACCCCCTCTGCTCTAAGGGGCAGGATTTTTACTTACTGCCCCTAGACAAATAACTCCTAGTCCTAAAACAGCTGGTGTCTACATACTTCTTTTATGGTGTTTATGAAAGGTGAGAATGTGCTTCCTTAATTGACCCTATGGCCAACAGGTGGCCTGGTATTCAACCTATGCCTTTGTCGAGGGGCGGAAGCTTTTACTGGTGGTGGATTGTGATTGGTTAAATGGTGGCAGATGGAATGCCTGCCGTGGAAAGCATGTCTTCATCAGCATACCAATGCCCAATGACAGCTGAGGATAATGACTAGTTATATTATACAACCATGAAATTGTTATGAGCACTAAGTGGCCATGCCACTAGAGAATGCATCTGTTCCCCTCTTAATGCAGTAAATTAATAGTCCTTTTCACACCTCAAATTTGAGACCTTGTGATTGCCGTGTTCACAGGCCGCCAGCGTGATGCAGAACCAACAAGTGCAACAGCTGTGAGTGTCATGCTTGATCACTTCGTCTCAATAAAATAACAGTAAAGTAGCTTTCACCTTCCCCTCATATCTGAGGTGATTCTTTCTCCCTTAATGAGCAGCATGTCAGGAATGATGTCCAATGCCGTGGGGGGACCAGCAGCGGGAGTTGGAGGGTTGTCAGACATCTCCAGCTTGATTGAAGCGTAGGTCTCTCTACTGTCAAAGTGCACGTGTCCTAATGTCCAGATGGATGAAAAACGATGGGGAAGTGCAGCGATGAAGGGCTGTGTGTGTGTGTGTGTCCGTGGTGTCGTGTCTCTCTTGCAGTGGCCAGCAGTTTGCCCAGCAGATCCAGCAGCAGAACCCGGAGCTGATAGAGCAACTGAGGAACCACATCCGGAGCCGCTCTTTCAGCGGCAGCGCGGAGGAACACTCCTGATCCTACGGTCTGAACCTACAGTCCTGAACTCCTGATCCTAAGGTCTGTACCTCCAGTCCTGAACTCCTGATCCTAAGGTCTGAACCCCTGATCCTAAGGTCTGTACCTAGTCCCGAAGCCCTGATCCTACGGTCTGAACCTACAGTCCTGAACCCCTGATCCTAAGGTCTGTACCTCCAGTCCTGAACTCCTGATCCTAAGGTCTGTACCTCCAGTCCTGAACCCCTGATCCAAAGGTCTGTACCTAGTCCTGAACCCCTGATCCTAAGGTCGGTACCTACAGACCTGAACCCTTGATCCTAAGGTCTGAACCCCTGATCCTAAGGTCTGAACCCCTGATCCTACGGTCTGTACCTACAGTCCTGAACCCCTGATCCTAAGGTCTGTACCTACAGTCCCGAACCCCTGATCCTAAGGTCTGTACCTACAGTCCTGAACCCCTGATCCTAAGGTCTGAACCCCTGATCCTAAGGTCTGTACCTCCAGTCCCGAACCCCTGATCCTAAGGTCGGTACCTACAGACCTGAACCCTTGATCCTAAGGTCTGAACCCCTGATCCTAAGGTCTGAACCCCTGATCCTACGGTCTGAACCCCTGATCCTACGGTCTGAACCCCTGATCCTAAGGTCTGAACCCCTGATCCTAAGGTCTGAACCCCTGATCCTAAGGTCTGAACCCCTGATCCTACGGTCTGAAACCCTGATTCTAAGGTCTGTACCTCCAGTCCTGAACCCCTGATTCTAAGGTCTGTACCTCCAGTCCTGAACCCCTGATCCTAAGGTTTATACCTACAGTCCTGAACCCCTGATCCTAAGGTCTGAACCCCTGATCCTAAGGTCTGTACCTACAGTCCTGAACTCATCCTATGTCCTGCTGCCCCTTCAGTAGGTCTGAACCGTACTGCCCTGAACTCGCCCCTGGTCCCGCCCCTTCAGTTCAAGTTGTCTACTTCAACAACAATGGGCAGAAGTACAACAGTCTGACTCAAATAGTGGGTCCCAAGGCCATTGTGTAGGCATTGGTGTAGTAGGCTACCTCTACCACAGAATGACGGGTTTGATAGGATTCATTTGATTAAAGGACTGAAGGACTTATTCACATTAGACAGTTATTACCTATTGTGTGATGGGAAATTAGTTTGAGCAGCAGTACAACAGAATATTGTGCATCTATTTTCCTTTATTTTAGGGGAAACCAGAGGAAAGGCAATCGTATGACGTGATTACAATCTCAACACCCATTCCTTAAACTCACATCACCGGCAGAGCTGGAATGAAGAGGCAAGAGGAGGGAACCAAGGCACTTTACTGTGACTGGGGCTTTGGGGAGGGAAGGAGAACAGGACAGAGCATCCTACACATTCTAGATGTCCAATCGGGAGAAACGGCATACAACACCTTAATAAGAGGAAGTGTAAAACACATGAATATTTGATAGTACACAGCACATAGTTTCTTTCCTCGATGCTGTTCCATTCCGAGTGGATCAATGTGTTTTTATATGTTGTGCTGTAGTAGTGGAGAGTAATATTGCCATGTTCACATAATTCTGTCTAATTCCATCTGCTATACTGTAGCAAACTCCTGTAGAGGGATAGCCAGGAAGGATGCATTTCTTTAGTGTTTGAACAGGAAGTATCGCTACTCTATTTCTGGTATAACCACAGGACTCTCACACTGCAGCGGCGTTACATTGTCATGTTTTAACACCTATTATTTTTGTACCAAATGTTTTCAGCTATATTTTCTGTTGGGTGACAGGAACCCTAAGCCTTCATCCTGTGAGATGAGATTATATATGATTGCTTTGAACTGCTCTTATCAGAATGGAGGTTTTTCGATGATATACAGTAGTATGTCGTTAATGACCATGTTTGCAGCCCTCTCCTTGTATCTATGGATAATAATTGCACCTTAGCAAACACAAATATGTCAGTGCCAATCCCCCCTTTATGAATGTTTAAGTTCTCATTACTTGAGCAATGTTGATAGTCATAATGAAATATTCTGATTGTTGATTTTGCATGCTCTTTAATCTGATATTTGTAGTCAGAAGCTTTATGAAGCCAATTAATATGCTTGTAAAACAGAGCAGCATAACGTTTGGTCAAAAACATGTGTCGATAAAAAATGTATTGATTGAAATTGATGTTGGTTTATTTGGGTCTCAGCATGACACCACTTTGTATCGCTTGGACTGTCTATTGTTGATTTAACGGGTGTAGCCGCAAAACACAAACACTTATTTGGCATGTTTCAAAAGCCAAGTACCATAAGCCAAAGGTTAAATTAATGCTTTTATTCACATTTATGCACATTTAAAATCATGATTTGTTTTCAAAGGAAAGCACTAAAAACAATACATTACGTTAAAAGACGATCATCTTGGGGTGTGAAAACGAGGCAGGTGCCGAGCTCCACAGTTGGTCCATTGAGATTTACAGTATACTGTACAGTAGTGCAGGGTTAAGACATGGTGGTTCAACTCTCACGGCTAATGTAGGGGCAAATTACACACACCTGTGCAATGTCATCATATTCATACGTCCTCTTCAGAAATGTGTCTGTGAGTCTCAGTCCAGATATACTCTGAAACAAAACAAAGTATCAACACATGACTGATTAGACACACCTGTGTTTTGGTGGTATTATCTAAAGATTTGTATATGGCATTTCTGCTTTATTAGACAGTGAAGATTACAGACAGGAAATGCAGGAGAGAGAGAGGTAGGAGGGGGAAATGCAGCATATGGCCCCGGCCGGATTCGAACCCAGGCCGCTGCGGTAAGGACAAGCCTTTGCGGTATGCGCCTTAACCCGGTGAGCCACCGGTGGCTGTGGGTATTATGTAACAAAAGCTTTCTAGTAGAGCCTACCTGCAGGCCCTGGAAGGAGGACAGGAGTTTGAGGGGCAGAGAGAGAGAGGCGCTGGGTCCGACCTTCCCCAGCTGTCTCCCCGATACGCCGCACCAGTGGATGGACCTGGTGTTACACATGTCCAGCACCATGTCCATGGTCCTCTCACTGCAAGACCAACACAGGCTTACAGTGAAGAAGTACAGTCTGAGGGTGTGGCAGCGATCATATCCTTCTTAAAGGGAGCGGGGACGATAGTAGCTCCCAGATAAAAAGTACGAGAAGCAGTTGTTCAGGTCACAATCTTTACCTGCAGTTTGTGATTTTACAGACGATGTCAAAGGGCTCCTCAAGGTTGACGGTGTCGGGAATCATCTCCAAGGATAGCCGGACGTCTCCATAACCTGGGGCCTGGTGGTCGCCAACACAACAGACATGAAGACCCCCAAACATGTTAATCAAACGCATTCATCACTGAGAAATCCTGGACATATTACTGTGGTAACATCGCTCCTACCATTCTCTGTAGCTGGCTGGTCTGCAGTCTCCCTCTCTCCCCCAGATTGGTTTTCCATACTATGTCCAGTTTGCCGATCACGGTCACACCCTTGATGACGCCAGCTTTTTCAGCGAACTCGGGTTTTGGCTTCAGACAGTACAGGTACTGGCGCGTGTCCATGGGCTGCAGGTAGGACATCTTCCCAAACGTGGACGCTCTGAACCCATCCCAAGCGAGAACATTTTGATCGTTAAAACGGTTTCATTCCGACGAACAGTGAAGATTGCTGAAATGAGGTGATGGGAATAAGACGAGAGCAGAGGGAGGAGTCTTTACCCCTCTTCGCCGCACGCCACCGTGTTGAGCTCAGTGACGTTGTACATAATCGAAGGCTCCAAGGAGACTTTCTCCATGAACATGGGCGAGGTGGTGATGTTTTGGATCTGAGCCTCCAGGAAGACCTCGTCTGTCTGACAGGGAGAAGCCAGGGGTCAACACTAACGTTTGCCACTAAGACCAACTATAAAAACACGCTCTCCAAGGCCAACTGGGTGGAATTTAGACTTAATTTACAGCATTGTTTAGACTACTTTTATTTTATGTTTTTTTCATTTTTTCATACTGGTACCCAACAATTTTTTCATACTGGTACCCAACAAACCTAGAATGCCAATAAAACACACAAAAAGGAAATTTCAAACCTCTCTTTCAAAATCTGCCAATAGAATTCAAAGACACGAAAGCAAAACGCCAGTTTGCCTTGGAGGAGTGGATTAGTACAGTAATGACCAGAACATAACGAGAGAAAAGCCAAGATTAGTTCATGCCTGCAATCCACAGTCTAGGAATTAGGAAGGGACCATAGAGAACTCTGTCAGACTGGCTGGAGTTACTGTTACAGCGCAGAGCCGAGACGGACCGTTCAGCTGAACTCTCCACAGAAAGAAAGGCACAGTCACGTCCAGTAGGCTAAATCCTTCTGGTGATATCCCAGCCTGCAGGCTTTACACCGCCCCAACAGAAATGCCATGCTATGGAAAGAAATTGGATATGACTGCATTGTTCTAAACGTAACTCTCTGCTCGTGGTTTAATTTGATGTGATATCTATTTTTGATGAGTGAAATCCACTTGTAATTAAATGCAGTTAATAATCATCGACACCACAATCATTTAACAAAACAAAAAAATCTCCCGTAGATTTGTACCATTCGATTGTTCAAAAATCATTGTTCAAATCTATATTTAAAAGCTCGGTAATGTGAATATTTACAGAGATGGAGACAGGCAAACCCATACATCAGAAGAACCCTTTAACCAAATTTCCCTTAGAAAAAGAATTTGTTCAATTTCGCCTACTACAAATCCCCCACTCTATGTCCCACGAATCTCCCTTGCACCAAGCCCCCATGTCCTGTGTGAGATGAGTTAGCAAGACAACACAAGCGCCAGGAGAAAGACCAATGACCAAATAAAGGGAAAAGCACCTCATGGACCTTTACTAATGCAATAAGGTGACTTTCCATTCCTACTTTCCACATGCCGAAGGAAATTTTGGTTTCATTATGTTTACTCTACATTTGAGAGAAATTACGTTTCAATATAAAAATCCAAACATGCTTTTTCCTTATGTCACCCTTAGTCATTCTCATTGGTGTCAGAGAGAGGAAGGCAAACGTTGCTGCAACAAAAGGATTAAGAAAGCTTAGTTCAGCGATGAAGACAGAGAAAACAATTACCACGGAACTGAGGTCACTCTAATGGAGAAAATAAAACACAAGAGATAATAAACAAATGAATGTTACATGCCAAAAGAGAATGACAATGATTTTTTTTACATTCTAGAAAACAAAGCACTACTTAATATGCAAATGAGAAGTGGGGGTGGGAAGAGCAAAAACTATTGTGTTGAAGATGATGGAGATTCCTGGCTTTAGAGCATGGGTCATGATATAGTGCATGTGTTTATTCTACAGTCAAGATGATGGAGATTCCTCACTACAGAGCATGGATCATGATATGGTGCATGTGTGTATTCTACAATAAGAAACAGTCATACAAAACAGATCTTGAATTGGTGGAGAAGCATGGTAAGAGATGTGTCTAGATAGCTGCTCTATGATGACAGAGAGGAGATTTTAATTAAGAGTAAAAAGTCAATTGCAAGACAGCTGTGTTTAACCATTATTTTGGTCGTACTGGCAAAAAGACTTCAAGGGAAGGTGGCACTTGAAGAAAAACTTACCTCAGCGTTGTAGAACTTCGTTTTGACATCCAACGGCTTCAAAACCTGATTCAAAACAGATTGCAAGCTAAACGCCGCACTTTTCTCAGACTGGTCCTCCATTCAACAGCAACCAACAAATCAAAAATGGAAATGTACTGTACGTGTTCATGGACAGAAAAAAAGACGTTCCAAGAATTTTTTTATCTCAAATGGTATCAATGCAATTATGTTCAGCTTCTTTCTCTGACTAAGCAGTTAGGTATCCTTAGTTTAACTGAGGGCTGTAGCCGATAACACTGCTGAGCACTGTAGGGTCTACAGCTTCTGTGCTAATTACTTTGGCTTTAACACAGAGCTGTGACATTGCTCAAGGCTGAAGTCTGCGCTCCAATATAACTCATTCAGTCAGGGAACGCCAAAGGCCGTATGAAGCTCACCTGAAACTTGAAGAACTTTCTGAAGTAGAGCTTCTCTCCAGACTGGGTGGTGTAACTGACTGCACACACCAAGCTGTGGTGGGAGGAGAACCTTTTTTAAATGTCAACTTCACATTGAGTCTACGCCGTGCTATATCAAATAAACTTGACTTTACTTAAATTAACATTCATGGTGTAAAGGTACAGAATCTAAGAGTCACCATGTACATACAGTACAGTATCATATGGAATAAACATACATGTGAGTTCCAATCTCTTTGACCTCGTGGTGGATGACATCATCGATGCAGCACTCCGGCTTCAGCTCGGTGACTGCCGAGTTAGACGCTGATAAGTTCAGCCTCTGAGAGCTGGTCTGCAGGTCGGCCTGAACGAGAGGTCAAACGAGAGAATCACATCGTGTGAAAAAGAAGACGACAGATTCAGATGTGGACGGGTAGGAGCATAGGATATTTAAGTGGAATTGATGCATTCCTGTATTGTACCTTTACGAGAATGTCCTTCACCACCTGGGTGCTGTCGTTGTGGACACTTATGTAACTAGAGAAGGTCTCGCCGAGGAAAATGTTTCTGTGTAAAGCAGAGTTGTTGCGCAGGTGTCAAATACTGACGCAATGGACAAGCATGGGTGTGGAAAACCATATTCACACATCGCTTATAACAGGCACTCCTGAGAGGGAGACTACAATCTTACATGGAAGGTGCTGACTATTAATATTAATGACTACATTGAAATGAATCTGGAGGAAAGACCTCTGTCAATGTTAAATGGTGTGTGTGTGTGTGTGTGATCCTGCTCGATGTGGTTGATGTTTTGTACATTACCCAAAGTTCTGCGGTAACGTGAGCATCTCCCCGAGCATTAACGCCTCTGCTCCTTTGATGGTGGAGGGGTCCTCCTTCATGAGCCGTCCAAACAGATCGCCTGTGAACGGAACCGCACGCATACAAGCACAATATGAATACTGTTGATGCACGACTTGACAAAATGTCACCAATGCAGCAGTGACTATTTTCAACTTTATGAGACATTTACACTGTATAAATCACCTAATACCGCCAGGGTTGTTGTCCTGGTTATCATGGTGTTGTTTTGTAGCATTGATTCAGATGTTCATTAAAAAAAATCTCTGAATAGCATCTCGAACTCAGAGCAGCCAAGCAGACTTTAACGTTTCAGTTTATGTCTCTGAAATGGTATTCTTCATCTCATTTTTGATTTAACTCCAGACATGCCTTCATTTCATTTGTACCGACCTTGTATAAATAGCGTTCCAACCCAGAAGTGTCTCGAGAGATTTATAGGGTCAGTGACACTCAGTTACCAGCATGTGATCTCACATTACAGTATGCTGAGCTCCGGCAGAAGGAAAAAAACAAACACTATAAATTCCTGCCAGGCCTGCAGACTAATTTTGGGGGCTGGATCATTCCAGGAATATCACAATGATTCGGTGGAAGGCAGAGTGGTTAGGGTGGCTGCTTTATTAATTAGCTTCCTAGCTCGCAGCCTCTCAGAATCTCAGCGGTCTTCAACTTTATGTAGGCTATTGGTTGAATTTATGTCATCACACCTGGAATAACAACTCCGGTTAATGTAGCGTACGTCATGATTAAGTATTGCTCAGCAGGTAACTTATTAGACTACAGCTGCCATTTCAATTGTGAAAGCAAATAGGATTATCATGTGTTAATATATCAAAGCTTTATAGGTTTATATTAGGTACATCAGCTAGTTCACTGCAAATCTTGGCTATATAGCCCAAGCGCCTATATTAATATAGGCATTTGGGCTTGGGCTATAGCCAAGATTTGCAGTGAACTAGCTGATGTACCTAATACCTATATAAGCATGAGAGCAATAACAGTACCTTTAATGGTCTGCTTCAGTTGGCCCTACTAATGGCAAAGTATGGCAGCAGCTTGTGATCAATGAATGAAGAGTGGTGATAGAAAATGATAGGAGGTAGCTAGTCTGCTCCACTATATCAGGCTTACCTGGGAGATCTCTCTCTTCACATGTCACTGGCATGTTTGTGAAGAGAGTAGGCTTCGTTAACCGCATCACTGCACAAGACAACGTGAATGAGATTAGTGAAATAAGGCCTAGTCGTGTTCAGTCTGGGACAATCTGTCAAACTGTGACACTAGATGATAGGTTGGAGTGGGAGTTAGCTTCCCTGTATCCTTTCCTCTAGATAGCTGGGCTAGCATCAAGTTAACCTGGATGAGGAAAGGATAGCACGTACCCCAAAAGCTAGAACTATATTTTATTTTTTATTTCGCTAGATAACATGTTTATTTCAGTTGCTGCTAACGCTACGTGTAGTTAACGCTAAAAAGTGGACATGACGTTAGCTATCTAGCACTAGCTAGCCAGCCTACATTAGATGTAAACAAGCTCTCTTTATACAGATCAAACACAGATACTGAAGAAGAAACAATCCCTTTGAATGTGTAATACTATAACATGCTTTTGTGCACTGCAGATGTTTTTAAAGGCTCCGAGAAAATACCTTTTAATGCAAGTAGATGCTCCTGTTTAGCCTGATTTACATCCATTTTGTCTGGAGAGCTCCTCTGAACTTTCACCTTAGCTACGACACAACTACGTAAAGGGACAAACTGAGCCGACTGTCGAGGGAAGTAAAAGTCGTTTATAAAATCTCTGGTCTGCACGATAGTTGGAGACCAACGACACCAGACTACATTGAATTGAAATTCAACCGTAAGAATAAATTTAGTCTACTGAACAAAACAGTAAACGTGCTTTCTTTCAAAAGTTCCTTATGCATAGGAGTGAATGCACAGTACACTTTGAATCTTTGAGTCTTTATTCCAAAAAATGCATGAATCTCACATTGCAATTTTCACAATCAATTTAAATCTAAAGCATTGAAAACTTAAAATGCCAATATAAGGTAACTTCCTGCTAATTATGACTGAGTGGTAGGTGGTACGTTAGTAAATGAACTACTGTCTACAATTCTTTATTCAATAAACAGCTAAATTAAACTTTAGCTAGCTAAACTAACTGTTGTTGAGCTATGTGAATCTAATAATACCTATTCGATATAAAAGCATTAGGTACACTGCAAACAAAATCAGCCAAAATAAAAACAACACTGCCCTGTCCTCTCTGATAGTGATTATTTTCTCGTTTCACTGCATGCAAACTCATAAAAAAAACAAGACAGTTTTAAGCTGCCTGCCTTCTCGATTAAAAAATTGAATAGTTCTAAAGATTTGACATGAGATGTTCAAGACTCAATAGACCGTTTTAGAACAGAGACATTCTAGAACTACAAACATTCTAAATGGCTTAAAACTGCATTGGCTGTTGTAGGCAGTATGTCAACCCATCTTAAAACAGAGGTACAAGTATAGAGCAAGTAAGCAGTGGGCCAGTGTATTAGCGTGGGCACCAGCTCACACTGCACAGACATGAGGATGTATGACTGTAATAGTGGAAAAAGGAGACAATTATTCATTCGAGTTCTTTCTTGATTAACTTTTACAAGGAACCCATTTGGTAGCATTTTACGAATACCTCCCAAGACAGTGTGAATATGAAGGAACGGGATATACAAAAAAAGGAGTGACATAAGTTACAGAGAGAATATCTCAACTGATGCGCTGCAGTTTGCCGTCCTGCTCCCCTCCCGGTTCATCTTTGGGCCGGCGCTTCCTCGACATCAGCGCCTCCTCCTTTATTTGAAGGGGTGCTATGGTCGTCTGGACGATCACGGGACCGGGCTCCACGTCATCCAGCTCAGTGACCAGTTCCTCTTGCCCGGACTGCAAACCCACACAATCTGGAAGTATCAAACTCTCTGTCTTACAGTCCACCTGTACTTCCACTATGTTCATCCCGTCATGCTCCTTCACTGCCGCATTGTCCGGACTGGCGGAATGCTCTACTGCCCCCATGTGGCCGTTCACAGGCAAGGCTTCTGCCTGAAACATCAGCTCCCGGGTCAGCGTTGCTAGCTGGGCTTGGATGAGCTTGCGATGTTGCTCCTCCAGACACTCCACCTGAGAGCAGGACACACAGAAAATTAGATAACATCTGAAATAACTGAACCAGTGGTTTATATCAGAGACTACCTATGTTTTAATCCAAATAATGACTGGCTTATCCAGGTCAAACTTTCCACTCACAAGCAGTTTGACTCTCTGCTGGCTCAATTCAACGGAGCAGCGCTGTTTCAGTTCCTCTGACAGTTTGAAGTTGGCCTGCACCACGGCGGACATCTTGGAGCGCCACAGCAGAGGAGAGAAAATACGCTGGCCTCAGTATGCGGGGGAAACAAAATGTCTGCTCTCTAAAATCGGTCCTTGTCAGCTCGCTGTACCTGATCCTGGAGTCTCTGTATTTCTGCCTTCAGCTTCTTCTCCATGACGTCCTTCTCCAGACTCAGAGCCTCATTCTGCTGCTGGAGCTCCAGAATCTGCTTCTCCATCTGCAGGGCCTGCTCCAGGCCGTCCCCGCTCTAAAACACAAACCACGGGGAGACAAGTACATTAGAGCAGGGATTAAAGCAGTCTACAATGCAACTCAAGCATTTGTGTTGCACCCCGACTCTGAGACTAATGGTGCGTTCTGTTTGGCTGGGAAGTGGTGAGGTGAGAGGTCGGAGAGACGGAGGACGACGTCACCCACGAGGTCACCGCGTAACAGAAGACACCAACAAAGGGAGAAGGGAAAGCGGTGATTAGGAGGAAGGAAGGATTTGAGTTCTGGCAGAAAAGGTGGGATGAAGACCAGAAGGGGGGGGGGGGTATCACAGGGTACAGAAGTCAGTTGTGGTGAAGAACTACACTGCCCAGAACAGGAGGCAGGAAATCGTCATGGCTAGACTCGGGTTCGATCACACGGGACTGAACGGCACCTTGTTTGTAATGGGGAAAAGGGGGAGTGATGCATGTGGGCACTGTGGAGCTCAATAAAACACCGAACATGTTCTATTGCACTGTCCCAACTATGAGGAAGACAGAGAGACTCCGGGATAGAGTCAGAGAAGCAGGACGGTAATGGAATTTGAGAGGTTTATTGGGCACGGAGGTGGAGGGGGGAGGAATCTGCAGGAAGGCTCTATTTACTTTCTTGGGTGACACACGGTTGTGGGGTAGACTGTAAGCACTAGGATGATGACACGACACACTCTTGTATAGTAGGTGGCGGTATGCACCTATAAGCTGTTTGCGATCCACCATAAACCCAAAGAAGAAGAAGAAGAAAAGAAGAATACGCCAACAATAGCTCGGAACAAAGATGGATGTTAGCTAGCTTTGTTTGCCAAACCAGTAGATACCAACGTACTATGCAGTATTTTGTGCATATAATAGAGGTAGAGAACATGTCCTCAGATAACAGTTGGGGAATACTGTGTGTACGACTGATTTAATGAGATACAAATAATAGCCAGCCCAAATCTGGCTATGTATGCTGTTTTGTCAGAACGACACGTAAACGTGTTTGCAATATCAGAGTCAGGGAACATAGATTTAAAAAGTTCGCCTATGCTCTTGTTTCCGTTGTAACTTTAGACTCAGACAGACTGAAATAAGACAGAAATGTGGATAAAACAGTGTTACTTAAGTTTCACTTCAAGGGAGCTGCCATCTTGTTCACGACTTCAAGAGCTAACTGGGGGCACGGTCGAGTGGAACGAGTTCACAAGTGGAGAAAAAAAACGCAAGTAGTATCTCGTAAATCACGACTTCCCGGGCCAAATGGAACGCAGCGTGGGTATACAGTAGCAGTTCAAGTGACAGTGAACGGCAATGATGGTCTCACCTGTTCTTCAATGATGCTTTCCGCCTCTTCGTAGATCAGGTTGCCTTCCTGGCCTTCTGGGTCCATGAGCACCAGTGTCTGGGTCCCGTCTAAGGAATGCTGGGAAGGGTCCACTTCCTCCTCAGAAGCTACAAGGATTCCATTGTTCACGCTGCTGTCCTTCAAACAGAGAAGCCAAAAATCACAGTACAATCATCCACCAAAGGATGGATTTCAAAAGGAAATCGGCAACACACACACACACGCACACACACGCACACACACACACACACACACACAGAGTACATCTCAGTATAACATGGAAGTTCATCTCATCATAGCTCTCTACCATCAACCCACCACAATTCATGAGACATGTATGAAACCTTTGGTTCCACAGTTGTAGTGCTGAGGACAGGCTGGACCAGGATGGTAGCTAAAGCGCTCCCCTCAACCCTGGAGTCCGTGCACACTGTCGGCCCTCCATACGCATGGGAGTGGGCCTCCGCACTTCCGTCGTAGTACTGTCGACAGTTTACCTCCTAGGTTAAAAGGAATGGAAATAGGGTCATTGATACGCATACTAGGGCTGCACGATTATGACAAAAGATAATAATTGCGATTATTTGCTTCAAAATGGTAATTGCGATTAATAATTGCGATTCATATTTAATATATAATATTAATATATAATAACCAAAATGCTCCCAAATCACGGACGTTGATCCCTTTCTTGCTACTAACTCACTGACCTCGTTTTCGCTCATTTTTTCACTACTCACGGATGCAGGTAGGCTACTCTTGTCTTGTGACACTTGTCTTGACCTACTGCTATCTGTCTTCTCAGTGAAATTGCTACGCACAGCGCACTCAGCGGGAACGCATGTGATTGGTCAGACAGCATAAGCGCCTGTGATTCATCCCTGTAGTCCTAGCACACTCAATTCAAAGCAAAATTATTCGTCATATTAATTGCGGCCTTTTGCGATTAGTTAATTGCGGGGGTAATAATCGCGATTTCGATTAATTCACGATTAATTGTGCAGCCCTGACGCATACTACACTCTGGTAAGATGAAACAGCTCTAGGCATCCATGAAATCGGTTTCTCGAACTTTGTCTCGACTGAACTCACGACAGCTTGGAGTTCGTACCTGGGTGACCTGGATCTGGAAGGTGGTGTGGGGATTCCGGAAGTGGGTCTTGTAGTGTTTGATAGCCTCGTCTCTGCGGTTGAAACCATTTCTGCAGCGGTAGCAGTGCCAATGGGCCCCCTTGAACCTCTTCTCCCCTTTAATGGTGCCGACTATTTCACAGTGGTTGCAGCATCTCAGCACTTTAAGGCCTGGAGGCGAAGGCAGTGGGTAACAGGAAACCAAAACATTTCAAAGGACAACTCTTTTGTGTGTGTGTGTGTGTGTGTGTGTGTGTGTGCGCGCGTGTGTGTGTGTAGAAGCCTCTCACCAGCAAAGTCTATGCCTTTGTCGACATGTTTGACACGAAAGTGAGCCCGCAGGATAACGGGGTCCTGATAGACCTCAGCTACAGTGCAGAGTGGACAGTGCATATGGGCTCCCTTTTCTGTGCCTGAACAACCCTCCTCCTGGCAGACCACTGGGTCGTAGGTGTGCTCTGTGCCCTTGATCCTCACAGAAGGATGCGCCTGAAAAACAGTTAGGTTAGGGAGATATCATCCACTTTTATATTATAATTTTCCCGTCTGTAACTCAAAATCAACAGCACTGGATAATGCTCATATTACATGACGTTGGCTATATCAGTCTAGCTAAGGTATTGCATGATGGGACATGTACTGTGATGTATTGCTGATTAACGTTAGCTTGTAGCACCAGTTGTTTTGCCAGGGATGAAGCTCTCTGGCATAGGAAAACTATAGTCTCGCGAGACCATCCTGATTAGCCCACATCGTACCCACTGTAACCAGAGCATCATTGGTTCTTCAATGCAGGGAGGGAGAGATTGTGATAAAGATGGTTTCTTGTAACGTTAGTTCTAACCAGCTGTCTAGCTAGTGGTATCTGGATCAATATTACTGTAGCTAGCTAACGTAGTATGATGTTAGTTAGCCAACTACTAGCAAGTAGTTACTAGCTAACTACTAAACTAAGGTTAGCTCAACTTCACCCGTGTTCTAAATTGCGACCAATGATTGTGCACTAACGTTGTCGTTAAATTAAATTAATGATATCAGTGAGTGACTAGTCATGTAGTTCTAAACAATCAACAAACTTAGCTAGCCTAACATTGATTGTAAACAGATGGTAACGTCAGCTAGCTAGCTAGGCTAGCTAGCACTAGGCAAGTAGGCAGTGGCATTCAAGTCGCATCAAAACGTTTTGCTAATGTAAATACTCACAATAAAAGCCATTATGGGGAACCTGGTAACGTTACAGGTGTCCAGACACAAACATGTTAAGTCACCAGCTCATTTTGGATTTAAATAAGCCAGCATATCGCATGGGGATGATGAGTATGTGCTGTTCGTCATCGAAGAATGGGTGCTGTGCTGTTGCATCGGAGGACACACTAGTCTCGTGAGACCGTCTTAATCTCGCGAGATTATATTATGTGGCTCAGTCTGACTCATCCATGGTCTGGCCCAAGTCCCCAGGAGTGGGTTGCACCAACTGGTCTTAACTTAAGACGGTCGTAACTGCTAAACAGGTCGTAGCCAAGACCATTTTTTAGAATGGACGTAAGCCTGTTGCACCAACCAAAGTTATGCCTAGGCGCAACTACGACCAGTTTTAGAACCAGTGGAGACTGGACCAGTGAGGAGGAATGCCCCAAAAACTTGTGGAAATTGCTTTGAAGGAGAGGATGATGGTATTGAAGTATCTGATCTGTATGTTCCTCTTACTCAGTCATTATCCAAGGGTGTTCTCAGACTGCATTAAAGCACTTCAGGCCAAATCATTTCAGTTGGCATAACCTCTGTGTTTTTGTTAGGTGCCTAATGACTAACTGGAATTGAAACTTAAGCAAAGGCTAAAGGAACAGCAAACTCAAGCAGCTAACCCCTCATCTGGCTAAGAAATGTGAGGCTGGATCCAATAAATATGTGAGTGAAAGCAGAAAGGTATGACTTCTCTGAGAACAGCTTTCATAGCAAAGTGTCAACGCTTGGCCTCACAACTGCTGTTTCTCATGAAGGATACAGTGATGCAGTCCAGGGCTGCTGTCTGAAAGACATTGATATGGACACCACCATCACCACCAACCCCCTAGCCTCGTAAGACCACCCTGATCTAGCGAGCTCACAAGATCTGTTAAAGATTATCTGAGGCTACCAACCGCCTGCAGGAGAAAGCCCCAGCTAGGCTGACCGTAGGCCATTTTGTTGAGTGTATTCAGTGGTCGGTCTCTGTCGGATATGGCTTTCAAAAGTTGTTTCAGCATAGCGTGATTTCTCCTATTTCTTCTGTTTCAGCATTCATGTGTACCGGTCCACCAGGATCAGGGAGGCTGAGAGAAGCCCCATGTCAAGCGAGTGATATGTGAGCACTGTTAAAGTCGCACTGAAATGAAAAAAGCATTCTGTCCCATTTTGGTTCACATAATTGGTCATAGTGTTCACCTATTCAACGATGTATGCCCCCCCAAAAAATCAATCAATCAATCAACGCTATCCTTCTATCGAATCTGTCTAAAGTTCTTAAAACCCGTCCACTTGTCATTGTTCCAATCAAATTCCTCTAAACATATGTCCCACCCTCATAGCTTGTTTGCGTAGATGATCTCAAACGTCCGTTTCAGTGCGACTTTAAGCTCCACTCTGTAAGGACATTGTATCGGAGTTGGTTTGGATCCAGTGAGATTAATTTGGGGGAAAAACACCTAGGCTATAAAATGTCTTTTTGCTTTGCAATTTAATGTTTCAATTAACTGTTGGAACATGTTTTCAAATGTGCAGGTACAATTGTAATCTTTTAGTGCAGTGGATAAGCTCTCATAAAAAAATATGAGAAAAGCATGATATTTCTAGCATAGTTAGTATACCATACTTGTTTATTTTCGGAAGCAGAGGAAGAGGTTGAATCCAAGATGAGAGGTTGAATCCAAGATGGCCGTCCCTCTGGTCTATTGCTTAAACGCCGAACCAAAATAGTACGCGTTTAAACATTGAGACCTTTAGACCTTTTAGAGTTTTCTCTGATTCATTCTCCTCAGTCGCTTGACGGCCTCAGAGAGCATCTTCTTGTTTTGACTGTTTTGGGACCCCTCCTTGATCAGTGTCTTCAAGTCTTTCTGCAATTCATAGTTGTCCCAGTAGATGTCCTGGGAAAAGCAACATACATTTCATGAGACAGCGGAAGACTGCACATTCATGATGGGGTGGAGAGATTACCACTTGCTAGCCTATATCTATTGCTACAGACGGAGGCTAAATATCTTCACCTCCTGGGTCTGCCCATGATTCACACTCCTGCTTGGAACACAATCCTCCATGCTTGAGGTCAGGCTGCTTTGAGAGACAATATCATTGTCTCTCTTAGCATGGCCTCTTCCTTCTGGTTCTAAGAACAATGATTTTGTCCATGAAATCAGGTGTACTGGCTCCGAACATTCAGGCATTTCCTATTTCAAATGGTTCAATAAAATAAAAGACAGTTCTCACTTGTATCTGAGGGGCTGTGTCTGCTAGCATGCCTGGGCGCTCTGCACTCCACGTGGGTGATGTTGATAATCTTGGGAGGAAGACCCGGCCCACCAAAACCTTCCGACACTTTTCCCTCCATGGACGTTGTTTGCGCCGTATCCTTATCAGCAAGCTGTGCCTTTATTTTCAGAATCTCAGTGAGGAGTTCAGTCAGTTTTAGGTCATTCTGAGATGAGCTTCCTGTGTCCGGAGCTACTGGGAGGAAACTATATTGTATCGGTCTCATCTGTCAGTGTGACAGTGACAAAAATGAACAAAGAGAGAAAGTGAGGGACACATGCGTACCACAGGGTCTGACCGGCGCTGTCATCTGTGTGGAACCATTCATCTCCACACGCAACATCTTGAGGAGTTCTTGGTTGATGAGCTGTTTTCCATAGGCATCGATCTCTCCCTTCAGCCTTCGACAGACCAAAAACTCTCATTATGTTATTATGTCACAAAATCAATTGGCAGGAATTGAAAAAGTGCACCCTGGGAATGTACTTCCTCCTACCTAAGTATCTCCTCCTTTATGGAGCCGAGTGCACGCTCCAGGGTCCTGTTGTTATTCTCTGCGTTTATCAGACCTTCCCTCAGTCCCTCCGTCTCCTTCCTCAGTACCTGACTCTCTATCTGGAGCTGCGTGAGCTCGGACGCTCTCTCGGTCAGCGCCCGTATCAACCCATCTACCGCCGGACACCCCCTTGTACAGTAGATTGATGAAGAATGCCTGTCCTCCACACAACTGCACCCTAACCAGAGATATTTGATAGACAACGTGAGCAGTTATATTTCGGGGCGTTTGGCAGGTTTGAAGTGTTCTGATTAACCCGTGACTCACAGACCTGGGTTAAAGTGACATGGCTCCACCCCAGCCTGGGTACTGCGGGTGTCCGTCTGGGTTGTGGCGTTCTGCGTCTCAAGCTGCCCACGGAGCCTCTCGATGGCCCGCATGCTTTCGTCCCGCCTCTCCACGGGTCTGGGGATCTCCGAGAGGTGTATCTCTAGCTCTACAGGGTACCCAGATAGCAAGCGGATCTGGGTCATATACAGGCCAGATCTGGCCCTTGTGGCTTAGTTCCGGCCCATATATGGCCCAGAATTATTACACATCCGCTTGCTATCTGGGTAGGTTGCATTTGCTATATCATGAATGTACTGAACTGACTCTGTTAGAAATACAAAGTATTCCAAGGCCTCAGTAATGTGCATTGCAAACATTTACCTCCACACTACAAAAGAAAAAAAGTAGTGGAGCTTTTTTGTGTTATTATGTCTGCACCTTGGTTCTGTCCCATTGTTGCCATGCATGGGTCCTCCTCAAGCCTCTGGTCCACTGTGAGAGAGGAGGGGGTAGAACTATGGTCCCCCTCGAGCCTCTGGTCCACTGTGAGAGAGGAGGGGGTAGAACTATGGTCCCCCTCGAGCCTCTGGTCCTCTGTGAGAGAGGAGGAGATAGAACTATGGTCCCCCTCGAGCCTCTGGTCCACTGTGAGAGAGGAGGGGGTAGAACTATGGTCCCCCTCGAGCCTCTGGTCCTCTGTGAGAGAGGAGGGGGTAGAACTATGGTCCCCCTCGAGCCTCTGGTCCTCTGTGAGAGAGGAGGAGATAGAACTATGGTTCTCCTCCAGCCTCTGGTCCACTGTGAGAGAGGAGGAGGTAGAACTATGGTCCTCCTCCAGCCTCTGGTCCTCTGTGAGAGAGGAGGAGGTGAGATTGTGGTCTGCGCCGTCTTCCCTCTGAGTCACGGTGGCTCTGCATAGCTCCAGCTGCCTGCGCGGGGTCTCGGTCAGCTGATCGCCGGCCCTCCGTCTCTCCAACAGGCTCGCATTCTCCCGCTGAAGAACCTGGAGGCACCTCTCACAGCGTGGGGGCGGGGTCTCTTCACCCGCTGTGTCCCAGGAGAGAGAGAGACAGAGAGAGAGAGAGAGGGGGTGGGGGGGGAAGATGAAACGGAGAGGCAGAATAGGGTTGAAGGGAGAATTAGGGTGACAGTCATGTAGGGGCGGAAAACATTGGAGAGATAGTGAGAAAATACAGAGAGCGAGAGAGAAAGACATGATAAAGAGGAATAAAAACACAAGTTATCTGTCCTGATTAAACCACTGATCTGTGGACCTCAGATGCTCACCCTCTCTGCTCCCGGGGGTCTCCGAGGGCCGCGGACTGGTGCGATCGGAGTCCAGGGCCTCTCTCCACTTAGTCTCACCCTGCTCTCCCTGGAGCGCAATGTCCTGCAGGTCATGGACCGGTACCAGAACCAGTGGAGTGGATTAGTGTATTGATAATGGATTCTGATAAAGACACTAAAATATTACAAACTGAAACATCCATCTGAGAGTTTGCTGGGCACAGCCCCTCCTGCCTCACCCCAAGGTCTTGGAGCTCATCTGTGTGTTTGACTAGAACCTGCTGGTCATGCTCTCTCAGCTCCTTGAAAGAGAAGGGAGAAATGCGTCCCTTGATTATTTGGCCCATCTATGGTTTAAAAAATACAGAAGCTATACTGAGCATGCGCACTTCTGGGGAAAGAAAATGACCTCACTATTTGGCAAGCGCACGTGCGTGTGTGTGCGCACGCGCAGGTACTTCTCCATTACCTGCAGTTGGCCATGGAGTTTCTGAATAACGGCCTCCTGGTCCCTAAGTTTAAACTCAGTCACAGCCAGTAGGTCGTCTTTCCCTTCCAACGCCTTATTGGACCTCTGCAGGAGGTCCAGCAGCTCCTGAACGGGACAGTCCGTAAGCGACAACATTACACCCCCCCCCCCCCCGAGTGTTTGGTACCAAGTCGTGGGGGTCCATACCTTCAGCTGTCTACTGCCCTCCAACCTCTCTCTCCTGTGATCGTGTTCCATAGCCTAATGAATAAAACATTTAGGAAATTCGATGATTGTTGTTTTTTGTTTCCTGCCCACCACAGCCGGAAGAGGTCTGAGTCTGACCTGCAGGTCAACGAGGGATGAGAGCAGGCGGTCAGGGTCATGAGCCGGCTTGTCTCCACCGCCCTGTCCAGCACCACTGTCCCTCATCTGGTCTATAATCGCATCCCGGGACTTGACCTGCTCTATAAGACTGAGGGAGAGAGAGAGAGAGAGGGAGAGAGAAAGACAGAAAGAGAGAGTGGGAGAGATTTATACCTTTAAATGTCCCTATCCGTTACTAGTAGCCTAAACTTGGCTTGTTGTAGGGTTCCATGTAGGATCACATAAAACAGCTCTTTCATACAGCTCTCTGTCCTCCATCAGGCTAAGTAGGTCCTGGTTCTGGTCAGGATTCTCCGTCTGGTCGTCTGACTGGCAGTGGATCTCGTTCTCCAGCTCTAGCGCTGGCGTCCACTCCTGTCCCAGCGAGGCAGTCAGTTTCACATGCTCCAGATCCTCCACGGGAAATGGGAGGACGGGGCTCAGATACTCCGATGTGCTCAGGGGAAAGCCAACAGTCACAGACTGTCCATAGTGAGGGGCATTGTGTGGGTGGGTCGTAGTTGCACACTAAAATCAAATAATGCCTGTGGATTAACGCTATAGTGAATTTGCATCTCCACAGTGTTGCAAGATTCTAATGGTAGTTAATCTAATTCCAATGTCCTTTCTTCTTGACTTCTCAAATGCAACTAGTTCAAGTAGGCCTACTTAAAGTTACTGTATAAGGTTTGTCATTGCTCTGTTGAGGTACCTGCTCTAGCGGTTCCATCCTGTCCGGTTCCTCCAACTCGCTGTAGTAGAGTCGAAGCTTCAGGCTGAAGTTCTCCTTTTTCAGCTCAGCGATGGTCTGCGGAGAACATCACTGTGTTGAGCTGGATGAGCCTAATTCTTCCCTTTTTAAAACTGGGCTATATTCCGTTTATCCCACCTAGGACCCAAACAACTAAATATAAACAGGCGCTGTCCACAAAGCACACAGAGTTCTTTAAAAGTATTTAAATAGTTTTTCTTATCCTAACCTTGAATATTTCCTTCATTGAAGTCTGTGGGCCTTCCTGCTCTTCTGCCAGGTCCATAGTCAAGAGACCAGTCGGCTCTGCCGAATTATGGCAATTTAGGTCTGATTTCACATGGAAACAAATATGACATGGTGAATTCTAATAATATACATAATGATAATTAAAAACGTCATCTTAATTCACATTATTATTAAACATAGCTATGAACATTCATATTAATAGCTCAGAATGGATTAAGTCATAATATAATACATTATCATTAAAATTATTAATACTACTACTACTACTACTACTACTACTACTACTAATAATAATAATAATATAATAGAGCACCTAGCTCGTAGGCCTAACTTCTATCTTCTCTCTTGAATAGGATCACGCTATACCGATAACAGGGCTGCGGTGCAGAGCTTTCGTCAGACTGTTGTGACGCAATGACGCAACAATGACGCAATGACACAACAATAACTAAATCTGGCCTATTCAGGTAGGCCTAGTCAGCTAACTTATGTTTTCTCAATAAACATTATGCTCAATAAACATTATGCTCATGCGGTTTATATCAGATTATGAAGCCTACTTACCATTCTTTCCAAATAAAATAAAACAGAACTTTGAATTTGTTTTGTGGAGGGATAAAATATAGGCCTCTCAACAGTATGAAGCCCCGCATGCTGGTGTGGCTCTGCTCTACCGCAAGATTCAATCCGTTTTTGTCAACATCATTAGGGGGTACAAAACCATTCTGATGTCAGCTGCAATCATTTATTGTGGGCTACTGCTCATGAAGACCCTTTGAATCATAGTCCCTGTACCAAACTATTGTACTGTTGTAATTTATGTTAGGTTTGCCATAATAGCCTCTAACGCGGTCTAATAGCGTTGTGTGCTGGCCTCACAAACAGATCTCAGACCCACGTGATTCATATGGCTTAGCTAGTACAACATTGCCTATCATCCTTAACGTGTTCTATTAGTACATAATTCTGAAAAATTAAATATGTTCTGTAAATTATGAACTGAAATCCATACTGTAACACGAGTTTACCAATCTAGAGACGTTCCAAGATGTGCAGGGCCTGTAGTCTTCTTAAAGCCAAAAACCCACGGATGTCGCACGGAAGGGGATGTAGCTCAGTGGTAGAGCGCATGCTTTGCATGTATGAGGCCCCGGGTTCAATCCCCGGCATCTCCACATCGCTTTTGCAACCCCCCCGGATTTTTACTCCATGGTAGCTGGCTGTACGAAATTACAAATAGCTGTTTATGAACACTGTAGCTATAGCATGAAGACATTGACCTGAATACCATGAGTCAAAAAAGAGATTCCATCCAGGCACTCACTCAGGCACCAAAAACATTGTAAATGCATAGATTATAGGTTAATCATAGACAAAAAATGAATACATACATACATACATACATACATACATACATACATACATACATACACATACATGCATACATACATACATAGGCTACATACATAAATACACAATAATAATAGTAATAATAATGATAATAGTAATATTAAAATTGGCACTTATGAATGTGTGGAAAAGGGGTTCTTCATCAATTTTGGAGAATGTACTGACAAAAGACGGTGTGCACATTAGTTTTTACCTTTTACCAAATATAGTCAACCATTTTAATTTAAATTATTTAATTTAAGAAATGATTAACAAAACATGAATCATAGCGGACTGTTAGATGCTTTATTTGTTGGTATGGATGAGCGGTTTCATAGGAGCAGCTGGCTGGGGATAGGAAGGCCCCCGGAGCAGCATGTTGAAGTGTCCTTGAGCAAGACTCTATACCCCAAAATGCTTCTGGGTTCTCCCGGGCCTTTCTGTGTGGAGTTTGTTCTCCCTGTACTCACTCAGGTTCCTCCACATAGAACATGAATACGATATGAATATGAAAAACATGCAGAAGAACAGATGCTCTTCAGTCCTTTCTCTGACCAGGACTTGGACTGACCACTTGGACTTGGTCCCCGGGCGCCACTGACGAGGCTGCCCACTGCTCCTGGCTGCCCTTGGAGGAGGACAGCTTGGATGGGAGAAATGCAGAGGATTAAAGGTATAATATGTAGTATGTGGATTATTTCCCCCATCTAGTGTCTAAAGATAAGAACTGCAACAACACAACGTATTGGTTGCCAAAATGCCAGAGAATGCACTGTTTCAGTCATACTGTGATAAGATCTTCACTCCGAGAGGAACATAACGTTACACTAAATGTGCAAAAAAATAAAAAATAAAATGTGCACATCACCCCCCAAAGACTGATTCTGAGCCAGGAAAAACCCTGTATCTCTTATGTTAGAACTGCTTGATGTTTGGCTGTTAGCTGTGAATGCATGAGGAGGATTCTATCTAGGTGGCCCCTTTTATAACGTCAGTTAGCCTAAGATAGCTATGTGGTCAGTGTCAGCACGTTAGATGTTTAGATTTTATGTAATTTCAGTTAGATTTTATGTAATTTCAGTTCACAGCTATTTCAATGGCATGGCTAGCTGGTTCCATCCTACTAACCAGTCCTGAAGAGGAACAAGCCGGCTTATCATGGACCTCAAACATGGATAAGGTTAAAGAGAGAAGAGGCCTGTCTCTAATATGGTGTGGAGCAGATAACCACAGAGCAGAGACACATGGACAGGTCATGCATGGGGATGCTGGCTTCATCTGGGTAAGAAAATTATGGCAGAGAAGTGTTGAACGACAGAGCTTATAAAGAATTTAAGAGTATGGAGTCAAACAACAATTTTATTGAAGGGGCAATATGATAACAAATGCCAATGAGACGTGACAGATTCATCACCATCTGTATTTTAACACCTTTTGAGTGTTGTGTTATTGTGTGGCATGATATCCAGATACTGTATGTTCTCACACTACGCTGTCTGTTAAGGTGGTTGGCAATTTTTTTTAATATTTTTTTTATTACATTTGAAGTCACTCTCCAACTGTGATCTCCTCACTCAACCTGCAAGCTATACATGGACAGATCATTATAGCTAGACATCATACAGAATGATATTGCCAGGCGAAGCTAAAGCCAAACTTTGCACAATTTGCCTGGAGCAGACATCCTCTTCATCAACATCCTCCACGAAGATGGACAGGAATTGATCTTCCTCCCAGGGAAGCTCCTGGATCTGGGAGGCTAGCACCCGGACGCAGCGGACGTCTTTTCTGAAGCGTAGTTTGTTGCCGTCAGGAGGCGGAGTCTCTGCGACCTCCTCGACTTTGTCTGTGACAATGAAGGCGTCCATCCCCAGCGATGCCTCAGAGTAGAACACACGGACGTTCCTCTTGCTCTGGTTGTGCAGGTGGGTCTTTGCGTTGCCGTTTCCCATTTTCCTGGTTGTAGATCTGCTGCTGAAAGGCGTGATGAGCAATTAGCGAAGGCTCAGGGAGGCCAGTTCTCGTTCCTGCCTGTAGTGCATTAAAAAGGTAAATTATTATTTTTTAATTAAAAATTTCAGCCTTTCATTACATTAGGAAAACACCCTCTGTTTGGGTGATGATAATGGGCTACATGGTATAGAGGATATTATTATATTCCATGTAATGGAACGTTGGAACATTTGAAATATAGCCTAATTTATTACTGCGCTTGCTGAAAGTAATCACACTTTTGTTACCTCCGCCCCAGCAACAGCGCAAGGTGAGAGGTAATGTTTTTGGTGGCGTGCGTGTGTTTGTCTGTTAACAGGATTATGCCAAAACTACTGGACCGATTTTCACAAAACTCGGTTGAAGGGTGTAGTATGGTCCAACGTACAACCCCTTCAATTTTGGAGTGGATCTGAATCACAGGTCAGGTCCACGGGCCGCTCAAACACAGCCGGACTACTCATTCACCTCCATAAATGTTTTGGACTATGATTACGCAAAAACTAACAAACCAATATTTATTAAACTTGGTGGAGGGGTTTATCATGGGCTACCCTAGAACCCATTACATTTTGGAGTGGATCTGAATCACGGGCCAGATCCAAGAATTAAAACAAAACTTAGAACGAAGCCAGCTCCCTGTGTGTGGGTGCTAAAGACACAGGGGTTGGACTGGGGTGTGCAGGGACCCGAGGGGAGCACCACAGAGCCAAATAGAGCCACCCATTCACCTCCAGGCATTATTTGGACTAGGATTACACAAAACTACCATATTGCTATTTATGAAACATGGATTTGTTACTCTACTTGCACAATGGTCATGTTTACCTGCCTGAAAAATAAAATTGTCCATTCGGTCACATCATCATTAAAACAACATGACAATCACTGTGGACTGAACAGAATAAAATATTTTGACAAATCTGTCAGATATTTGAACAACATTATTTTTTGGACAAGGATTACACAAATCATGCTTTTCATGAAGCTCATATATAGCATGGCCCAATTTAGAACCCATTCAATTTTGTCGTGCACAGAGCCACGAAATGCATTCAGGGGTTGAGGTCTGTGCTCTCTGAGCACCATTTCTAGTTATTGTTGTACTTCCCCCTATCTGCTTGCCTGTCGCCAGGACACACAGAATGCCTTGTTGGCTGAGGTAGGGACTTAGTATTGTGTGTGGCCTGGCATGACCCAAGCTATCCCCCAGCTCACCCCCGTGCTTGTATGTGTGTTGTGGGTGTGATAGTAAAAAAAGTGATAGTCAAAAAAGATGATTCATTCTGCATACTGAATATCAACAGATTCAAAAATGACCTGTCCTCTGCATTTTTGTAGGAGCCATAGGAGTCAAAGAGCTTGCTGAAAACAAAGGGTCAGACACCCTGTGTCTGAGGAGACGGCCAGCAAGATGAAATAGAAGACTCATACCCTCCCTCACTAGTGGTCTAGAGTAATTGACACCACATATATTCCAGTGGTTTAAATGGAGTCCTTCAGTGTCAATTTGGCTGAATTTGACTCAATTGTCTCTATAGCCACTGGGTGGGTAAGATGGGAACCACTGACATTTGATGTTAGCTGGAAATGTCAAAACACATCATATAAGTGGATTATTGTCAATGTTCTGTGCGAATCATTACTCTCCGATTGTGGTTTGTCTATCATCTAGATAACAACACTTTTCCGAGCATTTCTGACATCTCCAGCTCTCAACCTCAGTATCAACCTAGTAACATACGTACTCTACCTTGTTGTTTTAAGACCTATTTGAAAACTGTTTCTTTAATTAATCATGTAAACATTTGAAATGTGTTAATAACATTTTCCATTCAGTTTGCCTGAAAACAAATCTTTTTATAGATTGTCTTACCTTGTGACGTTTGATGTGTGTGTGTGTGTGTGTGTCTGTGTGTGTGAGAGGTGTTGGTAGGTCTATCCAGCCTCAGAGAAGTGGCAGGTGGACAGTGTCTAACATCAGATGGCATGCAAATATAGAACACACCTGTGGCACGGTGCAACTTTGCCACGTCTGCAGTACCTACCACTATTAAACAAGACTTTACTTCAATTTGACTCTTTGTTCTGTATCTGTAATTATTTTTTTCTTGACATCTCTCTGGTGTTTTAATCTTGGAGGAAGTGTAGTGAAGAGTGTCAAAAACCATAACCTGTTGGCAAATGAGCTCTCTGGGTGCTAACTAACTCCTGTCAGTCTCAAGTTAGCTCTCTGGGTGCTAACTAACTCCTGTCAGTCTCAAGTTAGGTCTCTGGGTGCTAACTAACTCCTGTCAGTCTCAAGTTAGCTCTCTGGGTGCTAACTAAACTGCATGAACCTGACTCCTGTCAGGTCTCATCATCCTCCCAGTGTAAGGAAGTTCAGTACCACATCTCACGCCAGATCTAGGTTTGCCCTATTCATGCAGGAGACGACACTGGACCAACGTGGGGCTTCCAGAGCCGGTCCATCCAGCCTTCACTCCTCTCCTTCCACATCGCAACAACTATTGTACTGTCCAGCGCCATAGAGATTAACTTATGGAAAACCCATAATGGGACTTTAAATGCCCTCTGTCCACCCCAGTTTAAAGGACACATTACTTTCTATTTTAAAACTCATTTTTCTCTTTATTTATTTCTCCGAATTTCCGGGCCCTGCAGAACAGTCATAATACATGGATGGAGGGATATGTGAAAATACACTTTGTGCTCTCACCATTAAAATGATTGGCATTAATTTCGGCCTTGGCAGAACATCACCATGGCTTATCTTGTAAATTATGTTCCCATTAAAGTACATCTCAGAGTAATAGCTGAATCTCTTAGTATTGTAGTATACAAATTATCTTTATCATTCACATGACATTTTCTTTCATTGGATTTATACTGTAATAGCCGACCTAATTCACACAGGTAATGTGCACATTACCTCTCTCAGACAGTTATTCATTGCATCATTTAATTTGATTTTTATAACAAATAGCAGAAAAAACATACAAGATTAATAGCTGATTCTTGTAGCATCTCACCTATATGGGCAAGCTACTCTGGATATCCTATTATATTTGTTTAGGAAAGAGGATATTTTCATAGTAAAGATCTTGTCTTATGGCGGGGTAGTAGGTTGTTGTGAAGTGTACAGTTCCTGTTGTCATGCCAACAAGTTTTTCCCAAATCTTCTTTTATTCCTGTTCATTTCTTGTGCAATGCCATTTGTAAGAAAGAATCCCTCTCTTATTTTTAGCGAATGCACCTTTACTGGAGGTTTGTTCTGTCCTTGCATCTGCATAATGTTCATGAGATTATATTCCACCACCTTGTGGGAACACATAAGTCCTTTGTAGAGAGTAGAGAGGTGGCATAATGTGTGATATAATATTTGTATATTCAAAGTGAACGATCTTAAGCTAGGATAAAGAGAGTCGTGCCCTTCTATTGAACTTTCTCAGTCAGAGCACAATGAGGCTGTGCTGGCTGGCAGTGTACCTGGGTGCACTGACCCCATTCCCCCCTGCTAAGGGGGATAGGCTGAGGGAGGATAGTTACATGGGACGCTGCAGGGGCCTTCTTCTAAATGGCCGGACACCCCAGGGTTTGGAGACATCTCAGAGGCGAATTGACTACTTATGCAAGTGCTTCAGTAGCAAGTGTGTGTTTGTGGCAGTCTTGCCCAGTCAGAGACACTCTCCTCTCTACTGGGCGTACAGAATCCAGGACGAATGTCCCAGCTTCTCCCACCAGGATTTCTTGGATAAGATCGATAGCTGGTACATCCCATCATCGGTATGCTGAGACATTCCCGATTTGTTTAAATATGTTTTTCCATATTTTTGTCAGCTTTCTGTGTACTTCAACCACTGAATTGCTTGTAACAAAGGAAGCTATGAATGGCCATCTGCTGTGTATCTAAAAATGACTCATTGGTCAAGTGCTCTATGATGACAACAGTGCCACAGTGAGAAACAAGCCAGATGTAGTAATGTTGTCCCCCACTCATGGTACATGTCCCTTTATAATGGAGTGGAAACATGATGTTTTCTTCAGGAATATGAATATGTGAAATATTTTAAGTGTTATTCATTTTATGTGCATAGTATTTAACTCCTGGAGCTCTAAACTCTGTGTGAAAAGTAGACGGGCCCCTGAGCACTTTCTTTATATTCTGAAAATCCAGAAAAACATACAAATAAAATGACTCAATTGTCTGGCAAAGATATGCGAGAAAAACTGAATGCAAGGCTGATAGGATAAATAGATACATAAAT
Organism: Borostomias antarcticus; assembly: GCF_949987555.1. NCBI lineage: Eukaryota > Metazoa > Chordata > Actinopteri > Stomiiformes > Stomiidae > Borostomias > Borostomias antarcticus. The sequence continues at coordinate 38,313,467 of NC_140235.1, read as the reverse complement.
GCATACTAATAATCCTCTTAAACTCTTTTTTATTTTATTTTATTTTTTAAATTTCCCTCTACCCAAGGATATAGTTAATCTGCTTCAGCGAGAGAGAAGAACCATAATGACTAGCAGGTGGAACTCAGGCTTATCATGTCCTGTCACACATGTTGTGAGTGGAGAGTTCCTGGATGAAGCTGAGACAGTGGCCATGGACAACATGTATGTCAAGGAAAACCACAAAAAAAGGTCTGGTATAGTTTGGATCGCATACCACCATGTCACCACCACAGGACGGTCCTTCCAGGGAGCTCTGGTGCGAGAGACCACAAGTATCAAAGGCTGGGTGCAGAATACGTTGGCTCAGCTGGAGAAAATGCTGACGGAAAGCTATGCAACTGCCAGGCCTGTAACAATTTTCCCTTGTGGCCAAGAAAATCAAGAGCAAAGATCATATGAAGACCATTCAAAGGATCTAGGCCTTGGAACTCTCAAACAGATTCACAGAAGACTGAAAACACAGCATTTGGAGGCGGTGCCTAAGCAGAAGACAAAATTAATCATGGATGTCTCAGTTCAGATGGTGTTGTCTGGGCCTCATTCATCAGACAAGGGTTTAGCCAGACAACAGGACATTTTCCAACTAGAAACTCTTTATTCTAAAGACTCACCAAATGAGACACCTTTTGAGTTGGAGATAATTGGTGAGAGAACTGACGATTCAAATGACATTCCAGTGCCAGAAATGGACAAAGGTGCCCTCACAGATAACCGTCAAACAGGGCCAGCTGTCTCACACAACAACATGCGCAGGATGTATGGTTTTAAAGGAGCATCTACTGGAGATATCAATGGCTTTAAACTGTCAAAAAAATTAATGGGAGCAGTGAGAGAGAAAAGAGATTTCCTAAGCCAATCGCAACATGAGATGCATCTGCCTCTGGTAAAGAAGAGAAATGGAAAACCAGATGAAGCAGATCTAAAAGAATATTCAGAGCCTTTGCTGATTACTGAACGATTAGAGACCGAAACTACTGAGAAAAGGGAGGAACCATTAAGAGTATATGTAGACAAATACTTGCCTAGCACAAATAGTCTAGAGATTAAGATGAATGAAATGTCGAAGAATCCATCAACAGAGTACAGAGATGAAACCTCACTTATGGCAAAAATCCCAGATAGTGTGACTGAGGAAGTGATATTGACAGCTGATAGAGGGTTAGGGTTATCTTATCAACCACCCCCTGATCGAGTGGTACCAGATAATCCCACAACAGAATCATTAGATGAAACACCGCCTTTTTCTGTGGAGCCAGATAATCCACCAATAGATATGTTAGATGAACCATCCCCTGTCACAGAGGAAACAACAGAACCATTGGAGGAAACACAGTCTCATTCAGAGGAACTAGGCAATTCATCAACAGAATCATTAGATGAACCACAGCCTGTTACAGATGAACCAGAAATTCCACCAGCAGAAACAATTCAAGAACCGCCAACAGTTAAAGAGGAATCAGAAATGATAGATGAACCGCCACTTGTTACAGAAGAATCACAAACTCCAACAACGGAAATGATAGATGAAACACAGCCTGTTACAAAGGAATCTGAAATTCCAGTAACAGAACCATTGGATGAAACATCGCCTATTAAAGAGGAATCAGAAATTCTAACAGCAGACATGATCGAAGAAGCACCACCTGTTACAGAGGAATCAGAAATTCCAACAGAGAGTATACCTGAACCACCACTAACTACAGCGAACGTGAAGATAAGGCCAGATGACAATATATATGAGCTTTCATCAACCATAGTTTCAACACCCAATTGTACAGAGGAAAAAGAGAATGAAGCAACTAGTTTTGGAAAGTCAACATCTCCTGAAGAAAGATTTGAAACGGAACATATCACACCTACTAAAAATATGTACACAGTCACAGTAAGAAGAGATGAGCATACATCTGCAACTGGAACCCCAGCACTGGACAACAGAAAAGAAACAACAAGGGTGACCACTGAGAGAGCAGATGAACATACTGTTACAGAGGAATCAGAAAATCCAACAAGAGAAAGTATAGATGAAACACCACCTGTGAAGACAAAACGAGAGAATGTAAATATATATGAGCTTTCACCAACCACAGTTTCAACACCCACTTGTACAGAGGAAATAGAGAATGAAGCAACTAGTTTTGGAAAGTCAACATCTTCTGAGGAAAGAATAGAAACAGAGAAATCAGAAATTGCAACAACAGAACCATTAGAGGAAACACCACCTGTTGCAGAGGGATCAGAAATTCCAACATCAGAACCATTGGATGAAACACAGCCTGATACAGAGGAATCAAAAATTCAAACAACTGAACCATTGGAGGAAACACAGCCTGCTACAGATGAAGCAGAAATTCCAACAAGAGAATCATTAGAAGAAACACAGCCTGTTACAGAGGAATCAGAAATTCCAAACACAGAACCATTGGAGGAAACACCACCTGTTACAGAGGAATCAGAAATTCCAATAACAGATGCAATAGATGAAATAACGCCCGTTACAGAGCTATCAGCAATTCCAACAACAGAAATTATAGATGAAACACAGCCTGTTACAGATGAAGCAGAATTTCCAACAACAGAAATGATAGATGAAACACCACCTGTGACAAATGAATCAGAAATTCCACCAACAGAACCATTAGATGAAACATTCCCTGTTACAGAGGAATTAGAAATTTCAACAACAGAAATGATAGATGAAACACAGCCTGTTACAGGGGAATCAGGAATTGAAACAACAGAACCACTGGATGAAACACAGCCTTTTACACAGGAATCTGAAGTCCCAACAACAGAACCATTAGAAGAAACACAGCCTGTTACACATGAATCAGAAATTCCAACAACAGAACCACTGGATGAAACACAGCCTGTTACAGAGGAATCAAAAATTCAAACAACAGAACCATTGGAGGAAACAAAGCCTGTTACAAAGGAATCGGGAATTCTAACAACAGAACTATTAGAAGAAACACAGCCTGTTACAGAGGAATCAGAAATTCAAACAACAGAACCATTGGAGGAAACAAAGCCTGTTACAAAGGAATCGGGAATTCTAACAACAGAACTATTAGAAGAAACACAGCCTGTTATAGAGGAATCAGAAATTCCAACTACAGACCAATTGGATGAAACACAGCCTGCTACTGAGGAATCAGAAATTTCAACAACCAAATCATTAGATGAAACACAGCCTGCTACAGAGAAATCTGAAATTCCAACAACAGAACCATTGGATGAAACGCGGCCTGTTACAGAGGAATCTAAAATTCAAACAACAGAACCATTGGAGGAAACACAGCCTGTTACAGAGGAATCAGGAATTCCAACAAATGAAGCAATAGAAGAAACACAGCCTGTTACAGAGCCATCAGAAATTCCAACTACAGAACCATTGGAGTTAACACAGCCTGTTACAGAGGAATCAATAATTCCAACAACAGAACCATTGGAGGAAACACAGCCTGTTACAGATGAAGCAGAAATTCCACCAACAGAACCATTAGATGAAACACAGCCTGTTACAGAGGCATCAGAAATTCCAACTACAGAACCATTGGAGTTAACACAGTCTGTTACAGCGGAATCAGAAATTCCACCAACAGAACCATTGGAGGAAACACAGCCTGTTACAGATGAAGCAGAAATCCCAACAACCGAACCATTAGATGAAACACAGCCTGTTACAGAGGAATCGGAAATTCCAACAACAGAACCATTGGAGGAAACACAGCCTGTTACAGATGAAGCAGAAATCCCAACAACCGAACCATTAGATGAAACACAGCCTGTTACAGAGGCATCAGAAATTCCGACAAAAGAACCATTAGATGAAACACAGCCTGTTACAGAGGAATCGGAAATTCCAACAACAGAACCATTGGAGGAAACACAGCCTGTTACAGATGAAGCAGAAATCCCAACAACCGAACCATTAGATGAAACACAGCCTGTTACAGAGGCATCAGAAATTCCGACAAAAGAACCATTAGATGAAACATCTTCTGTTACAGAGGCATCAGAAATTCCAACAACAGAACCATTGGAGGAAACACAGCCTGTTACAGATGAAGCAGAGATTCCAACAACCGAACCATTGGATGAAACACAGCCTGTTACAGGGGAATCGGAAATACCAACCACAGAAGGATTGGAGTTAACACGGCCTGTTACAAAGGAATCTGAAATTCCAACAACAGAACCATTGGAGGAAACACAGCCTCTTACAGATGAAGCTGAAATTCCAACGACAGAACCATTAGATGTAACACAGCCTGTTACAGAGGCTTCAGAAATTCCAACAACAGAACCATTAGAAGAAACACAGCCTGTTACAGAGGAATCAGAAATTCCAACAACAGAACCAATAGAAGAAACATATTCTGTTACAAAGGAATCAGAAATTCCAACAACAGAACCATTAGAAGAAACACAGCCTGTTACCGAAGAATCAAAAATTCCAACAACAAAACCCTTGGATGAAACCCAGCCTGCTACAGAGGAATCAGAAATTCCAACAACAGAACCATTGGAGGAAACACAGCCTGTTACAGAGGAATCGGAAATTCCAACAACAGAACCAATAGAAGAAACATATTCTGTTACAAAGGCATCAGAAATTCCAACATCAGAACCATTGGATGAAACACAGCCTGCTACAGAGGAATCAAAAATTCAAACAACAGAACCATTGATTGAAACACAGCCTGTTACAGAGGAATCTAAAATTCAAACAACAGAACCCTTGGATGAAACCCAGCCTGTTACAGAGGAATTAGAAATTCCAACTACAGAACCATTGGAGTTAACACAGCCTGTTACAGAAGAATCAAACATTCCAACAACAGAACCATTGGAAGAAACACAGCCTGTTACAGATGAAGCAGAAGTCCCAACAACCGAACCATTAGATGAAACACAGCCTGTTACAGAGGCATCAGAAATTCCAACTACAGAACCATTGGAGTTAACACAGTCTGTTACAGCTGAATCAGAAATTCCACCAACAGAACCATTGGAGGAAACACAGCCTGTCACAGATGAAGCAGAAATCCCAACAACCGAACCATTAGATGAAACACAGCCTGTTACAGATGAAGCTGAAATTCCAACAACAGAACCATTGGAGGAAACACAGCCTGTTACAGATGAAGCAGAAATCTCAACAACCGAACCATTAGATGAAACACAGCCTGTTACAGAGGCATCAGAAATTCCGACAAAAGAACCATTAGATGAAACATCTTCTGTTACAGAGGCATCAGAAATTCCAACAACAGAACCATTGGAGGAAACACAGCCTATTACAGATGAAGCAGAGATTCCAACAACCGAACCATTGGATGAAACACAGCCTGTTACAGGGGAATCGGAAATTCCAACCACAGAAGGATTGGAGTTAACACAGCCTGTTACAAAGGAATCAGAAATTCCAACAACAGAACCATTGGAGGAAACACAGCCTCTTACAGATGAAGCTGAAATTCCAACGACAGAACCATTAGATGAAACACAGCCTGTTACAGAGGGTTCAGAAATTCCAACAACAGAACCATTAGAAGAAACACAGCCTGTTACAGAGGAATCAGAAATTCCAACAACAGAACCAATAGAAGAAACATATTCTGTTACAAAGGCATCAGAAATTCCAACAACAGAACCATTAGAAGAAACAAAGTCTTTTACAGAGATATCAGAAATTCCAACAATAGAACCATTAGAAGAAATACAGCCTGTTACCGAAGAATCAAAAATTCCAACAACAAAACCCTTGGATGAAACCCAGCCTGCTACAGAGGAATCAGAAATTCCAACAACAGGACCATTGGAGGAAACACAGCCTGTTACAGATGAAGCTGAAATTCCAACAACAGAACTATTAGATGAAACACAGCCTGTTACAGAGGAATCGGAAATTCCAACAACAGAATCAATAGAAGAAACATATTCTGTTACAAAGGCATCAGAAATTCCAACAACAGAACCATTAGAAGAAACACAGCCTGTTACAGAGGAACTGGAAATTCCAACAACAGAACCATTAGAAGAAACACAGCCTGTGACAGATGAAGCTGAAATTCCAACAACTGAACCATTAGAAGAAACACAGCCTGTTACACAGGAATCAGAAATTCCAACAACAGAACCATTGGAGGAAACACAGCCTGTTACAGAGGAATCGGAAATTCCAACAACAGAACCAATAGAAGAAACATATTCTGTTACAAAGGCATCAGAAATTCCAACATCAGAACCATTGGATGAAACACAGCCTGCTACAGAGGAATCAAAAATTCAAACAACAGAACCATTGATTGAAACACAGCCTGTTACAGAGGAATCTAAAATTCAAACAACAGAACCCTTGGATGAAACCCAGCCTGTTACAGAGGAATTAGAAATTCCAACTACAGAACCATTGGAGTTAACACAGCCTGTTACAGAAGAATCAAACATTCCAACAACAGAACCATTGGAAGAAACACAGCCTGTTACAGATGAAGCAGAAGTCCCAACAACCGAACCATTAGATGAAACACAGCCTGTTACAGAGGCATCAGAAATTCCAACTACAGAACCATTGGAGTTAACACAGTCTGTTACAGCTGAATCAGAAATTCCACCAACAGAACCATTGGAGGAAACACAGCCTGTCACAGATGAAGCAGAAATCCCAACAACCGAACCATTAGATGAAACACAGCCTGTTACAGATGAAGCTGAAATTCCAACAACAGAACCATTGGAGGAAACACAGCCTGTTACAGATGAAGCAGAAATCTCAACAACCGAACCATTAGATGAAACACAGCCTGTTACAGAGGCATCAGAAATTCCGACAAAAGAACCATTAGATGAAACATCTTCTGTTACAGAGGCATCAGAAATTCCAACAACAGAACCATTGGAGGAAACACAGCCTATTACAGATGAAGCAGAGATTCCAACAACCGAACCATTGGATGAAACACAGCCTGTTACAGGGGAATCGGAAATTCCAACCACAGAAGGATTGGAGTTAACACAGCCTGTTACAAAGGAATCAGAAATTCCAACAACAGAACCATTGGAGGAAACACAGCCTCTTACAGATGAAGCTGAAATTCCAACGACAGAACCATTAGATGAAACACAGCCTGTTACAGAGGGTTCAGAAATTCCAACAACAGAACCATTAGAAGAAACACAGCCTGTTACAGAGGAATCAGAAATTCCAACAACAGAACCAATAGAAGAAACATATTCTGTTACAAAGGCATCAGAAATTCCAACAACAGAACCATTAGAAGAAATAAAGTCTTTTACAGAGATATCAGAAATTCCAACAATAGAACCATTAGAAGAAATACAGCCTGTTACCGAAGAATCAAAAATTCCAACAACAAAACCCTTGGATGAAACCCAGCCTGCTACAGAGGAATCAGAAATTCCAACAACAGGACCATTGGAGGAAACACAGCCTGTTACAGATGAAGCTGAAATTCCAACAACAGAACTATTAGATGAAACACAGCCTGTTACAGAGGAATCGGAAATTCCAACAACAGAATCAATAGAAGAAACATATTCTGTTACAAAGGCATCAGAAATTCCAAAAACAGAACCATTAGAAGAAACACAGCCTGTTACAGAGGAACTGGAAATTCCAACAACAGAACCATTAGAAGAAACACAGCCTGTGACAGATGAAGCTGAAATTCCAACAACTGAACCATTAGAAGAAACACAGCCTGTTACACAGGAATCAGAAATTCCAACAACAGAACCATTGGAGGAAACACAGCCTGTTACAGATGAAGCAGAGATTCCAACAACCAAACCACTGGATCAAACACAGCCTGTTACAGAGGAATCAAAAATTCAAACAACAGAACCATTGGAGGAAACACAGCCTCTTACAGATGAAGCTGAAATTCCAACAACAGAACCCTTAGATGAAACACAGCCTGTTACAGAGGCATCAGAAATTCCAACAACAGAACCATTAGAAGAAACACAGCCTGCTACAGAGGAATCAGAAATTCCAACAACAGAACTATTAGAAGAAACACAGCCTGTTACAGAGGAATCTGAAATTCCAACAACAGAACCATTTGAGGAAACACAGCCTGTTACAGATGAAGCTGAAATTCCAACAACAGAACCATTAGAAGAAACACAGCCTGTTACAGAGGAACTGGAAATTCCAACAACAGAACCATTAGAAGAAACACAGCCTGTGACAGATGAAGCTGAAATTCCAACAACCGAACCATTAGATGAAACACAGCCTGTTACAGATGAAGCTGAAATTCCAACAACAGAACCATTGGAGGAAACACAGCCTGTTACAGATGAAGCAGAAATCTCAACAACCGAACCATTAGATGAAACACAGCCTGTTACAGAGGCATCAGAAATTCCGACAAAAGAACCATTAGATGAAACATCTTCTGTTACAGAGGCATCAGAAATTCCAACAACAGAACCATTGGAGGAAACACAGCCTATTACAGATGAAGCAGAGATTCCAACAACCGAACCATTGGATGAAACACAGCCTGTTACAGGGGAATCGGAAATTCCAACCACAGAAGGATTGGAGTTAACACAGCCTGTTACAAAGGAATCAGAAATTCCAACAACAGAACCATTGGAGGAAACACAGCCTCTTACAGATGAAGCTGAAATTCCAACGACAGAACCATTAGATGAAACACAGCCTGTTACAGAGGGTTCAGAAATTCCAACAACAGAACCATTAGAAGAAACACAGCCTGTTACAGAGGAATCAGAAATTCCAACAACAGAACCAATAGAAGAAACATATTCTGTTACAAAGGCATCAGAAATTCCAACAACAGAACCATTAGAAGAAACAAAGTCTTTTACAGAGATATCAGAAATTCCAACAATAGAACCATTAGAAGAAATACAGCCTGTTACCGAAGAATCAAAAATTCCAACAACAAAACCCTTGGATGAAACCCAGCCTGCTACAGAGGAATCAGAAATTCCAACAACAGGACCATTGGAGGAAACACAGCCTGTTACAGATGAAGCTGAAATTCCAACAACAGAACTATTAGATGAAACACAGCCTGTTACAGAGGAATCGGAAATTCCAACAACAGAATCAATAGAAGAAACATATTCTGTTACAAAGGCATCAGAAATTCCAAAAACAGAACCATTAGAAGAAACACAGCCTGTTACAGAGGAACTGGAAATTCCAACAACAGAACCATTAGAAGAAACACAGCCTGTGACAGATGAAGCTGAAATTCCAACAACTGAACCATTAGAAGAAACACAGCCTGTTACACAGGAATCAGAAATTCCAACAACAGAACCATTGGAGGAAACACAGCCTGTTACAGATGAAGCAGAGATTCCAACAACCAAACCACTGGATCAAACACAGCCTGTTACAGAGGAATCAAAAATTCAAACAACAGAACCATTGGAGGAAACACAGCCTCTTACAGATGAAGCTGAAATTCCAACAACAGAACCCTTAGATGAAACACAGCCTGTTACAGAGGCATCAGAAATTCCAACAACAGAACCATTAGAAGAAACACAGCCTGCTACAGAGGAATCAGAAATTCCAACAACAGAACTATTAGAAGAAACACAGCCTGTTACAGAGGAATCTGAAATTCCAACAACAGAACCATTTGAGGAAACACAGCCTGTTACAGATGAAGCTGAAATTCCAACAACAGAACCATTAGAAGAAACACAGCCTGTTACAGAGGAACTGGAAATTCCAACAACAGAACCATTAGAAGAAACACAGCCTGTGACAGATGAAGATGAAATTCCAACAACAGAACCATTAGATGAAACACAGCCTGTTACAGATGCATCAGAAATTCCAACAACAGAACCATTAGAAGAAACACAGCCTTTTACAGAAGAATCAAAAATTCCAACAACAGAACCAATAGAAGAAACATATTCTGTTACAAAGGCATCAGAAATTCCAACAACAGAACCATTAGAAGAAACACAGCCTGTTACAGAAGAATCAGAAATTCCAACAACAAAACCCTTGGATGAAACCCAGCCTGCTACAGAGGAATCAGAAATTCCAACAACAAAACCACTGGTTGAAACACAGCCTGTTACAGAGGAATCAAAAATTCAAACAACAGAACCATTAGAAGAAACACAGCCTGTTACAGAGGAATCAGAAATTCCAACAACAGAACCATTGGAGGAAACACAGCCTGTTACAGATGAAGCTGAAATTCCAACAACAGAACCATTGGAGGAAACACAGCCTCTTACAGATGAAGCTGAAATTCCAACAACAGAACTATTGGAGGAAACACAGCCTGTTACAGATGGAGCAGAGATTCCAACAACCGAACCATTGGATGAAACACAGCCTGTTACAGTGGAATCGGAAATTCCAACCACAGAACCATTGCAGTTAACACAGCCTGTTACAGATGAAGCTGAAATTCCAACAACAGAACCATTAGATGAAACACAGCCTGTTACAGAGGAATCAGAAATTCCAACAACAGAACCAATAGAAGAAACAGAGCCTCCTACTGAGGAATCAAAAATTCCAACAACAGAACCAATAGATGAAACACAGCCTGTTACAGAAGCATCAGAAATTCCAACAACAGAACCATTAGAAGAAACACAGCCTGTTACAGAGAAATCAGAAGTTCCAACAACAGAACCAATAGAAGAAACACAGCCTCTTACAGAGGAATCAGAAATTCCAACAACAGAACCCTTGGATGAAACACAGCCTGCTAAAGAGGAATCAGAAATTCCAACAACAGAACCATTGGATGAAACACAGCCTGCTACAGAGGAATCAGAAATTCCAACAACTAAATCATTAGATGAAACACAGCCTGTTACAGAGGAATTAGAAATTCAAACTACAGAACCATTGGAGGAAACACAGTCTGCTACAGATAAAGCAGAAATTCAAACTACAGAACCATTAGAAGAAACACAGCCTATAACAGAAGAATCAGAGATTCCAACAACAAAACCCTTGGATGAAACCCAGCCTGCTACAGAGGAATCAGAAATTCCAACAACAGAACCATTGGAGGAAACACAGCCTGTTACAGATAAAGCTGACATTCCAACAACAGAACCATTAGATGAAACACAGCCTGCTACTGAGGAATCAGAAATTCCAACAGAACCATTAGAAGAAACACAGCCTGTTACAGAGGAATCAGAAATTCCAACAACAGAACCAATAGAAGAAACACAGCCTGTTACAGATGAAGCAGAGATTCCAACAACCGAACCATTGGATGAAACACAGCCTGTTACAGATGAAGCAGAGATTCCAACAACAGAACCATTGGAGGAAACACAGCCTGTTACAGATGGAGCAGAGATTCCAACAACTGAACCATTGGATGAAACACAGCCTGTTACAGTGGAATCGGAAATTCCAACCACAGAATCATTGGAGTTAACACAGCCTGTTACAGATGAAGCTGAAATTCCAACAACAGAACCATTAGATGAAACACAGCCTGTTACAGAGGAATCAGAAATTCCAACAACAGAACCAATAGAAGAAACACAGCCTGCTACTGAGGAATCAGAAATTCCAACGACAGAACCATTAGATGAAACACAGCCTGTTACAGAGGCATCAGAAATTCCAACAACAGAACCATTAGAAGAAACACAGCCTGTTACAGAGAAATCAGAAATTCCAACAACAGAACCAATAGAAGAAACACAGCCTCTTACAGAGGAATCAGAAATTCCAACAACAGAACCCTTGGATGAAACACAGCCTGCTACAGAGGAATCAGAATTTCCAACAACAGAACCATTGGATGAAACACAGCCTGCTACAGAGGAATCAGAAATTCCAACAACAGAACCATTAGAAGAAACACAGCCTGTTACAGAGGAATCAGACATTGCAACCGAAACATTGGATGAGAAAAAGCCAGTTACAAAGGAATCAGAAATTCCAACCACAGAATCATTGGAGGAAACACAGTCTGTTACAGAGGAAACAGAAATTCCAACAACAGAACCAATGGATGAAACACCACCTGTTACAGAGGAATCAGAAATTCCAATAACAGATGCAATAGATGAAATAACCACTGTTACAGAGCTATCAGAAGTTCCAACAACAGAAATGATAGATGAAACACAGTCTGTTACAGATGAAGCATTATTTCCAACAACAAAAATGATAGATGAAACACCACCTGTGACAAATGAATCAGAAATTCCACCAACAGAACCATTAGATGAAACATTCCCTGTTACAGAGGATTTAGAAATTCCAACAACAGAAATGATAGATGAAACACAGCCTTTTACAGGGGAATCAGGAATTGAAACAACAGAACCACTGGATGAAACACACACTGTTACACAGGAATCAGAAATTCCAACATCAGAACCATTTGATGAAACAAAGCCTGTTACAGAAGAATCAGAAATTCCAACAACAAAACCCTTGGATGAAACACAGCCTGCTACAGAGGAATCAGAAATTCCAACAACAGAACCATTGGAGGAAACACAGCCTGCTACAGATGAAGCTGACATTCCACCAACTGAACCATTAGATGAAACATCTTCTGTTACAGAGGAATCAGAAATTCCTGCAACAGAACCATTAGAAGAAACACAGACTGTTACAGAGGAATCAGAAATTCCAACAACAGAACCAATAGAAGAAACACAGTCTGCTACTGAGGAATCAGAAATTCCAACATCAGAACCATTGGATGAAACACAGCCTGTTACAGAAGATTCAGAAATTCCAACAACAAAACCTTTGGATGAAACAGAGCCTGTTACAGAGGAATCAGGAATTCAAACAACAGAACCATTAGAAGAAACACATCCTGTTACAGAGGAATCTGAAATTCCAACAACAGAACCAATAGAAGAAACACAGCCTGTTACAGAGGAATCAGAAATTCCAACAACAGAACCATTGGAGGAAACACAGCCTGTTACAGAGGAATCAGGAATTCTTACAACAGAATCATTAGATGAAACGCAGCCTGTTACAGAGGAATCAGAAATACAAACAACAGAACCAATAGAAGAAACACAGCCTGCTACTGAGGAATCAGAAATTCCAACATCAGAACCATTGGATGAAACACAGCCTGCTACAGAGGAATCAGAATTTCCAACAACAGAACCATTGGATGAAACACAGCCTGTTACAGAGGAATCAGACATTGCAACCGAAACATTGGATGAGAAAAAGCCGGTTACAAAGGAATCAGAAATTCCAACCACAGAATCATTGGAGGAAACACAGTCTGTTACAGAGGAAACAGAAATTCCAACAACAGAACCAATGGATGAAACACCACCTGTTACAGAGGAATCAGAAATTCCAATAACAGATGCAATAGATGAAATAACCACTGTTACAGAGCTATCAGAAGTTCCAACAACAGAAATGATAGATGAAACACAGTCTGTTACAGATGAAGCATTATTTCCAACAACAAAAATGATAGATGAAACACCACCTGTGACAAATGAATCAGAAATTCCACCAACAGAACCATTAGATGAAACATTCCCTGTTACAGAGGATTTAGAAATTCCAACAACAGAAATGATAGATGAAACACAGCCTTTTACAGGGGAATCAGGAATTGAAACAACAGAACCACTAAATGAAACACACACTGTTACACAGGAATCAGAAATTCCAACATCAGAACCATTTGATGAAACAAAGCCTGTTACAGAAGAATCAGAAATTCCAACAACAAAACCCTTGGATGAAACACAGCCTGCTACAGAGGAATCAGAAATTCCAACAACAGAACCATTGGAGGAAACACAGCCTGCTACAGATGAAGCTAACATTCCACCAACTGAACCATTAGATGAAACATCTTCTGTTACAGAGGAATCAGAAATTCCTGCAACAGAACCATTAGAAGAAACACAGACTGTTACAGAGGAATCAGAAATTCCAACAACAGAACCAATAGAAGAAACACAGTCTGCTACTGAGGAATCAGAAATTCCAACATCAGAACCATTGGATGAAACACAGCCTGTTACAGAAGATTCAGAAATTCCAACAACAAAACCTTTGGATGAAACAGAGCCTGTTACAGAGGAATCAGGAATTCAAACAACAGAACCAATAGAAGAAACACAGCCTGTTACAGAGGAATCAGAAATTCCAACAACAGAACCATTGGAGGAAACACAGCCTGTTACAGAGGAATCAGGAATTCTTACAACAGAATCATTAGATGAAACGCAGCCTGTTACAGAGGAATCAGAAATACAAACAACAGAACCAATAGAAGAAACACAGCCTGCTACTGAGGAATCAGAAATTCCAACATCAGAACCATTGGATGAAACACAGCCTGCTACAGAGGAATCAGAAATTCGAACAACTGAACCATTAGAGGAAACACAGCCTGTTACAGAGGAATCAGAAATTCCAACAACAGTACCATTGGAGTTAACACAGCCTGTTACAGAGGAATCAGAAATCCCAACAACAGAACCAATAGAAGAAACACAGCCTGCTACTGAGGAATCAGAAATTCCATCATCAGAACCATTGGATGAAACACAGCCTGCTACAGAGGAATCAGTAATTCCAACAACAGAACCAATAGAAGAAACACGGCCTGGTACAGATGAATCAGAAATTCTTACAACAGAACCATTAGATGAAACGCAGCCTGTTACAGAGGAATCAGAAATTCCAACAACAGAACCATTGGAGGAAACATGGCCTGGTACAGAGGAATCAGGAATTCTTACAACAGAACCATTAGATGAAACGCAGCCTGTTACAGAGGAATCGGAAATTTCAACAACAGAACCATTACAAGAAACACAGCCTGTTACAGAGGAATCAGAAATTCCAACAACAAAACCATTAGAAGAAACACAGCCTGTTACAGAGGCATCAAATATTCCAACTACAGAAGCATTGGAATTAACACAGCCTGTTACAGAGGAATCCGAAATTCCAACAACAGTACCATTGGAGTTAACACAGCCTGTTACAGAGGAATCAAAAATTCCAACAACAGAACCAATAGAGGAAACACAGCCTGTTACAGAGGCATCAGAAATTCCAATTACAGAACCATTGGAGTTAACACAGCCTGTTACAGAGGAATCGGAAATTCCAACAACAGAACCATTAGAAGAAACAGAGCCTGCTACCGAGGAATCAGAAATTCCAACTACAGAACCATTGGAGTTAACACAGCCTGTTACAGAGGAATCAGAAGTTCCAACAACAGAACCATTAGAAGAAACACAGCCTGTAACAGAAGAATCAGAAATTCCAACAACAAAACCCTTGGATGAAACCCAGCCTGCTACAGAGGAATCAGAAATTCCAACAACAGAACCAATGGATGAAACACAGCCTGTTACAGAAGAATCAAGAATTCTAACAACAAAACCATTAGAAGAAACACAGCCTGTTACAGTGGAATCAGAAATTCCAACAAAAGAACCATTAGAAGAAACACAGCCTGTTACAGAGGAATCAGACATGCCAACAACAGAACCAATAGAAGAAACACGGCCTGCTACTGAGGAATCAGAAATTCCAACATCAGAACCATTGGAGGAAACACAGCCTGTTACAGAGGAATCAAGAATTCCAACAACAGAACCAATAGAAGAAACACAGCCTGTTACAGAGGCATCAGAAATTCCAACTACAGAACCATTGGAGTTAACACAGCCTGTTACAGAGGAATCGGAAATTCCAACAACAGAACCATTAGAAGAAACACAGCCTGTAACAGAAGAATCAGAACTTCCAACAACAAAACCCTTGGAAGAAACACAGCCTGTTACAGAAGAATCAGAAATTCCAACCACAGAACCATTAGAAGAAACACAGCCTGCTACAGTGGAATCAGAACTTCCAACAACTGAACCATTAGATGAAACACAGCCTGTTACAGAGGAATCAGAACTTCCAACAACTGAACAATTAGATGAAACACAGCCTGTTACAGAACAATCGGAAATTCCAACAACAAAACCATTAGAAGAAACACAGCCTGTTACAGAGGCATCAAATATTCCAACTACAGAACCATTGGAGTTAACACAACCTGTTACAGAGGAATCAGTAATCCCAACAACAAAACCCTTGGATGAAACACAGCCTGTTACAGAAGAATCAGAAATTCCAACAACAAAACCATTAGAAGAAACACAGCCTGCTAAAGAGGAATCAGAAATTCCAACAACTGAACCATTAGATGAAACACAGCCTGTTACAGAAGAATCAGAAATTCCAACAACAGAACCATTAGAAGAAACACAGCCTGTTACAGAGGAATCAGAAATGCCAACAACAGAACCAATGGATGAAACACAGCCTGTTACAGAAGAATCAGGAATTCTAACAACAGAACCATTAGAAGAAACGCAGCCTGTTACAGAGGAATCAGAAATGGCAACAACAGGACCATTAGAAGAAACACAGCCTGTTTCAGAGGAATCAGAAATTTCAACAACAGAACCATTAGAAGAAACACAGCCTGTTACAGAGGAATCAGAAATTCCAACAACAGAACCAATGGATGAAACACAGCCTGTTACAGAAGAATCAGGAATTCTAACAACAGAACCATTAGAAGAAACGCAGCCTGTTACAGAGGAATCAGAAATGGCAACAACAGAACCATTAGAGGAAACACAGCCTGTTACAGAAGAATCCGAAATACCAACAACAGAACCATTAGACGAAACACAGCCTGTTACAGAGGAATCAGAAATGTCAACTACAGAACCATTGGAGTTAACACAGCCTGTTACAGAGGAATCAGAAATGTCAACAACAGAACCATTAGATGAAACACAGCCTGTTACAGAGGAAACAGAAATTCCAACAACCGGACCATTAGATGAAACATCTTCTGATACAGAAGTATCAGAATTTCCAACAACAAAACCCTTGGATGAAACACAGCCTGTTACAGAGGAATCTGAAATTCCAACAACAGAACCAATAGAAGAAACACAGCCTGTTACAGATGAAGCAGAGATTCCAACAACCGAACCATTGGATGAAACGCAGCCTGTTACAGGGGAATCGGAAATTCCAACCACAGAACCATTGGAGTTAACACAGCCTGTTACAGAGGAATCAGAAATTCCAACAACAGAACCATTGCAGGAAACACAGCCTGTTACAGAGGAATCAGAAATTCAAACAACAGAACCATTGCAGGAAACACAGCCTGTTACAGAGGAATCAGAAATTCCAACCACAGAACCATTGCAGGAAACACAGCCTGTTACAGAGGAATCAGAAATTCCAACAACAAAACCATTAGAAGAAACACAGCCTGCTATTGAGAAATCAGAAATTCCAACAACAGAAACTTTAGATGAAACACAGCCTGTTACAGAGGCATCAGAAATTCCAACAACAGAACCAATAGAAGAAACACAGCCTCTTACAGAGGAATCAGAAATTCCAACAACAGAACCATTTGATGAAACACAGCCTGCTACAGAGGAATCAGAAATTCCAACAACAGAACCATTGGATGAAACACAGCCTGCTACAGAGGAATCAGTAATTCCAACCACTAAATCATTAGATGAAACACAGCCTGTTACAGAGGAATCAGAAATTCAAACTTCAGAACCATTGGAGGAAACACAGCCTGCTACAGAGGAATCAGAAATTCGAACAACAGAACCATTTGATGAAACACAGCCTGCTACAGAGGAATCAGAAATTCCAACAACAGAACCATTGGATGAAACACAGCCTGCTACAGAGGAATCAGTAATTCCAACCACTAAATCATTAGATGAAACACAGCCTGTTACAGAGGAATCAGAAATTCAAACTTCAGAACCATTGGAGGAAACACAGCCTGCTACAGAGGAATCAGAAATTCGAACAACAGAACCATTAGAAGAAACACAGCCTGTTACAGAGGAATCAGAAATTCCAACAACAGAACCAATGGATGAAACACAGCCTGTTACAGAAGAATCAGGAATTCTAACAACAGAACCATTAGAAGAAACGCAGCCTGTTACAGAGGAATCAGAAATGGCAACAACAGAACCATTAGAGGAAACACAGCCTGTTACAGAAGAATCAGAAATACCAACAACAGAACCATTAGATGAAACACAGCCTGTTACAGAGGAATCAGAAATGTCAACTACAGAACCATTGGAGTTAACACAGCCTGCTACAGAGGAATCAGAAATTCCAACAACCGGACCATTCGACGAAACATCTTCTGATACAGAAGTATCAGAAATTCCAACAACAAAACCCTTGGATGAAACACAGCCTGTTACAGCGGAATCAGACATGCCAACAACAGAGCGTATACCAGAACCAACACCAACTACAGGGAACGTGAATTCAACACCAAATGACAATATATCTGAGTTTTCACCAACCACAGTTTCAACACCAAATTGTACAGAGGTAACAGAGAATGAAGCAACTAGTTTTGGAAAGTTGACATCTCCTGAACTGAACATCACAAAAGAAACAACGATGATGACCACTGAGAAAACAGATGAATTGACATCCCTTTCAGAAAGACCAGAGACTGAATGTGAGGATGAACAGCAATCTACTACCAGAGACAGAGAAAATATGACGAGTGTCAGCTCACCCATAGAGACAACAGAATGCATCGAGGAGACACATGCAGATACAACAGTTAATCTACCAACAGTAAGTAGAGACACGTCTACATACAGCATTATGAGCCTTCAAAAAAAGGGATATAGTGGCAGTGTAGATGAACATCTAGAAACTGTAGATGAAGACAGTTCTCGAATTACTGGTACGGCAAGTCTTTAGGAAGAATGTACTGATGAAATGGAAAATCCTGTGCCTAGCATTGTCGAGGAACTTTTACCCCACCTCCAACAGAAAACTCAGTTACAGAACATGTAGAAGAAAGAGACAGCCCCCTAATAGAAAATAAACATGAACCACACTTAGAGTTTGGAGACAGAATGCACAGATGAAACTGATTACTTAAATGAGATCAAAGAGGAGAGAAGGAATTTTCGCACACTGTAGTACAGTGAATTGTTTCAGCCAGGGTGGCCTTCATCAGGTGCAATACCAAAACTTTGTACCCTAAATAAATACAGTTTGCAGACATTCCTTCTCTCCTCAGTACTGCAATTTTGTCGAGCACCTGTTGTACTTTTTCTTTGATGTGCATGCATTTCTCTGTTGCTGCTTAAATGAGATCAAACCTACAAAAATAGTCTCTTTTCCACAGACCACACATGGGGCAAATGATCCTGGTTCAGTTCACTGTACTGGCTTGATACATCGCACAGAGACTGGGACAAGGCACTGTGCTGATAAAATGATGTTTGGAGCAGGAAAGAGATCCACGGAGAAGACCAACCCTGGCGAGACTGCGTCTACAACTCCAGACCGAGCACGAAGGTGTAAATCCCACACCTCCAGGTCCCCTGGGACTTCAGCTCCAGACCTAGAATCATTAACCACACGGAAGGACAATAAAGATGATGGAGCTCACACTGAAATCACTACGGCAGATAGAAAGAAGCAAGAGGACCATACAGCAAGTACAAAAGATATCCATTTTTACTACTTTAATGGAAAAATGAAAAGAGTTAGAAACAATGTATATCCTAAGGACTATGAAGGCTCCACAGAAAGAAAGGATGTGTCAGAAGGAAAGGAAAACAATTTGAGTAAAAACATTAATGCTGCTGCCTTAGAGGACAAAAGAGTATTGAAGTCTCATGAAAATGTTAGGAGAAAAAGGCGTGAACCTTTGATATTTATAAATCAGGCCAGTGAGGTCAGAGCAGTTGTTGATGCCGTGTCTCAAGGCGTCTCTATGAAGAAAATGCACAAGGCAAACAAAGCGGAGGATAGAGGGTCAACCAAAGAAACACAACTGAACAGAGACATGGATAGACGTCGAGAGAGAACAGGGTCTAAGTTAGTGCCTGAGCGTCCGACACTAAAGACCACCCTCTGTCATGGGCTCATTCACCATGGGGTGTCCACATTGTACTGCCTATTGAAGACCTTCAGATTTACGGCCCATACACAAGGTGTTTAAGATGGGCATCCTAGTGGGCAGGTGAGCAATTCACAGCAGCCCTCTAAACAAGAGGTCACATCCATCAACACTGCTGAGCCATCACCTCCATCTTTTATACCTTTGAGAAAGTGATATGGATAATGGATATCACAGGAAATCGCAAAGGCATATTCAGACAGGCTACCTGCAACCCAAGGAATTCTGTCTCTAGTACAATGTGTTGTTAAATTGAGAAAGTTGAGAAATGGTATTGAATTCTACCTTCCACTTTAAAAGTACCGGAAAGCTAAACATTCGGGGTGTAACGATACACTCAGCTCATAATACGATATACAATATTGGGTTCACAATATCGATACAATATTATAACTTGAATGATGAATACATGAAAAAAAACTTGCATGATGAATACATGACTGAATTTTTTTTATTTTATTCGAAAGACACAAAATGCAAAACAATACTGTTGTTTGCCCTATTGTTCCTCCATTTTGTAATGTTTCATAACTCGTGATATCAGGACGTAATTGATCTAATACAAGCATTGATCTGCATCTCGTCTTTTTCAGTGCTTTGTTTGAACAGACGAGGGCACGAGTTAGTAGGTGATGGTGGCTCATTTGTAATGATTCCTATAAAAATATTATATTAATAATAATACATTAAATTTGTAAAGTGCTTTTTTGGGTACCCTAAGTTGCTTTACTAAAGTAAAAATATTGCGAGACGATGCATATCATCATGTTTTTATTCATGTTATATTGTGATATTTCGTGACACAACATATTGTTACACCCCTACTAAACATATAAGAAAAAATGAAGAAAGCTATTCTGGAGCTGATTTACCTGGTCAGATATAACAATCCTTTTTATAGAAATATTTGGAGGTTAATGTGTCACAGTAGTCATGTTATGACCTGACAACTACTTGAATCATTTATTGGACTATGCATTTAGTGAGTTACAGGCTGTACTGTATGATTGAGAGAAAATGATTTTGGTCAAGACAGCAATAGAGTGGTGAGGTGAAGTCATCATTTTGGCTTTGAAGTTATCATCAGAAGCAACTAAGGGCCTCAAAATTCACAAAATGAATCTTCAATGATACGTAAAAATGACTATGTACAGTAGGAAGTTTACAGACAGTTTTGACTCGGTGAAGAGTCGGAGATGGTTACATCCTTTTACAGAACCCTCCATGGTATGTTAGTAAAGCACATCAAATGGTGTTTTGCATGAAAATGGTTAAAGGGGTAGTTTGGTATTTAGCATTATAATCCCTGTTATAAAGTTATCTACAATCATACGTATACAACAGTCCATATCCAAATTTTGACAGACTTTGCACTCTTGAGATATTAGTTCTCATTGCTCATGTCACAACCAAGTACACAATGGATCTCTATGGGCATAGAAGAAGTCTTTATTTGTCAAACAGCACACTCTAACACACACACACATGCAATGGGACACGGGAACTGTTATGGAAATTATTCTAATCATAAAAAAAATGAGTAGTCGATATGCCAGGGTTCATCTTTGCAAGTCCAAAACTGGTTACTTTATTCCAAGAGTTCACACGTTTGCAAAACCGGGCTTTCTGGAAGGACACCAGTTACGCTAAAAGCCGTGATTATCCTCAAAACACAGCATTATATCCACTGTGGGTACAACCCATACATGCATATTCAAAACTCCACTAACCAATTATATGAGAGGGTTAGCAAAGAGTAGGGCAGTTCTACAGGTCAACAGCTGACCTCTATGTGAAAACCATTGTTTGTGGCCTTGGGAATCGGCTGCTAGGACAAAGACAAGTCGTAAAAATGGTTGAGATCCCCCTTCCTTATAAACAATGGCTAACCAGAGAAGTTTCACAGTGAAGGAGAGAAAGGTTGTTCATGTAAAAATGTTCTCACAAACTCACATATTCACATAGGCCTACGTTCTGGTTACACTGGTGTCAGACATGAAATGATAAAGATATATTTGTTTTTTTCTACTACAGAACACGCATACACATACACAAACACAAACACACACACAAACACACACACACACACACACGCAGACACACACACACACACACACACACACACACACACACACACACACACACACACACACACACACACACACACACACACATTATGCATTTAGGGTCGCCGATTAAATGCTTCTCTGCGCATAACCCATCCCTTCGTCATTCCCCCAATCAGCCCGGAGCAGACTGTAGACGCGTGCATGAGCCGTGCCCTGGGACCAATCCAAGTGCTCCTGTCTATCTTTGCCAGGGACGGTCAGCGTTAGCGATCTGTTCTTCTGCATGTTTTTCATATTGGGTTCTTTATGAGGGAAACCCTTGCGAACACGGGAAAAACATGCAACCTCCGCACAGAAAGACCGAGGAGATACCCCACGTGGGGTATACCTGACAACCCTGGGGAGAACTCTCCACCCTGCGCTAATAGCATCTCAAGCATTCGGACTTTCTTGCTGTGAGGCGACACTGTGCCGCTGCACTGCTCTATATGCTCAGAGAGAACCATCAGCTGACTATGATGGGTGAATTGTGTAGCCTACAACTTAACTGTGACATGAGCAATGTGAGCATTATTATCTCAAGGATGCACAGTCTGTCAAAATGTTGATATGGACCGTTGTAGCCTAGACTATATGATCGTAAATAACCTTACCTTATAACAGGGTTTATGGGTCCGTGTATGAAGTATAATTCATTGTCAGTTGTTCACGTTGTATAATGAACATTTTCATTTTTCGGGGTATTTCCTAATTTCATGTTCATGCAATTCAGCGCGTAGCGGGTCCGTGTATTAAGTATAATTCATTGTCAGTTGTTCATGTTGTATGTACTGTATTGTATGAACAATCTCATTTTCGGACATTTATGATGCTATATAGGCCTACCAAATTACTCCTTTAACTATGTAACTCTAACGCTAAATGAACCCCTGTAAACCTATTTTTCCTGCTCCTGCATGTCTGCTTTGTGTACAAGGATAAGTGAGCTCTAAAATGTGATGGACATATTTTGACAGTAGCAGTTTGTTATTAAAACATGTTTAATGTGATAGAGTTTCCTTTGGTATTAGTTGGCTAATGTGTACCTTGTGTATACAGCCGGACAACTACAGTAAAGTGTGCATTTAAATAACGCACTATCACAACTGGGTTGAACTCATACGTAGGCTTACGCATTTGTAAGTATGGTGAGAGACGCACAGACCAGACGCACATGCAGACCATAGTGGACCTTGAACGAGGCTGTGGAGCCGAGTGGGTTTTTGGAAATCTCAACTGCAACCATCGCGAACATATATTCCGAAGTCCAGCCGGCGGTAAGCTTCTCCTCTTTAACTAAAATGTGCAGATGTAGTCTGTCGGACCCGATCCGTTTTAATTAGCCTAATTTGTTCGACTGAAGTTGACTTTTCAAAATGCGTTCATGCGTATTATATCCTACTCTATTTTTGCGTAAAATGTGTTCAGTGTAAGTATTTAGAGGTCTATGTAGGCTATATTTCATACGTTTTAAAATGATCTTATAACGCATGGGTAACACCCTCCCCCCAAAAAGTTGCTCAAAGAAGTTAGCCTACGTGATTGCATTGCATGGAGAGCTGCGCTTTTTAAACTTATGAGCCTTGGGATGTTTTGATGTAGCCTAGCTAAATTTCCAATCTACGAGAAACATCATTTGACCTATGATAGGCCTATAGGCTAATCAAACCGAATAAATGCCTATGAGTCAATCACTGATTGGACTAACTGCACGTGAGCTTTCTGGGGAGGAGATCTTTACAAAGAATGAACATCTCAGCATTTGATATAGCAATGACTGACCCGTCCATCATTTGGTTTGTATTATGAGGCGAGCGTGCTGTTCCTGAATAGCCTAACTTCAGGGGTCCATCTGTTGTAATGACTGGTGTGTAAATAACACGTTCTAGGCTACAATACCAATAGGCTACTTTTAACATGTTTATATATATATATATATATATATATATATATATATATATATATATATATAATTTTTATTTTATTTATTTATTTATACAAAACAGCCAGGCATCAAGAAACACATTCGCTTAAGTTATGAGTTGACCACGTTTGTACAAGGCCATTTATGCTGTATGTTAGTAGATTGCTGTATTCATTTAGTAGGCATTTAATATAGTATGTGTTGCTGAGGTAAAACCCCAGACTCACATACCCAGCCCTAATAGCCTCTCATTCATGTTTCTTAAACTTAATTTAAAATCAAAATGGAAAGGCTGCTATAGTTATTATCAAAATGGAATGGTTTTTCATCCTGGCTCGGTCCAGCATAATATTGGTCCACTCTCTTCTCTCCACATGGGTGATCAAACACAAGGCTGGATTCTGCCTCAGGCTCTCATTCTGGTCTCATTACAAGCAGTGCTTTTTGTGGATTCTTAGAAACGCGTTTGACGTCAGGTGGAATGACGGATTGATATGAGGTTTAGAGCACTGCACTGTCCTGTCTTGTCTGTGTAGACCTTGTCTATTGTTGTGATTTAGTGAAGTCTATTTAGTGTTATGCAAATTCCTCGTAAGTGTGAAAACCTACCTGGCAAAAAATAAACCTGATTCTGATTCTGTGGGGGAACAATTAAGCAAAAGTGTACAACTGCAAATCTTTTCCTTTCTTTCTTGTCTTTCTTTCTTTCTTTTCCTCCCATCCATCTGATAAATCTGACCAGGGCCGTCTGACCTTAATCACTGGGAGAGCCACTGGAAAGGGGCTCATGGCAGAACCTGCTGCGATGGAGATTTTTTTTTATTTTTTTATTTTTATTTTTATAACCCACCACCACCCCTTCTCTTTTCTCTTTTTCTCTCTTTTTTTCTCTCTTTATTCATTTATTATTATTTCTCCAATTAATTATTTTAGGGAAGACTATCCAGCATAGACATGGCTGGTGATGACATAAATGACAAACTACACATTAAAATCCACAAATACAGACAAAAAACAACACAAACCAAAAAACAGGGTCAACGATACAATCAAGTGAAATAGCTACTTTAAAACAGCCAACACAAAAATAAACATCAACCACATAAAACAAAACATAATTAAGGAACCACACACACTCACTCGCCACACATTCACATTATTCACGCGATGGAGAGACTTTGAGAAGGACCATAGTGAAAGGACAGTATTGAGAGATAGATGATCAGGACCCATTGGTCACTGGATCCTTGACCCTCCACAGCAATCTCCACAATCAGGGAATCAATAAAGTATTACCTATCTACCGACCCACCCACCCACCTACCTACCTACCTACAGCACAGCCAATCACTGACCTTTTTCTTGGATGAAGCACTGAGAGTCAATACAATAAAAAGGCATTGACTGAGCATTCAAAGCTAGGGAGACCGAATGCAGACTTCACCCACGCAATCCTTCATTTAGCTTACTGTGTGGATACATCGTTTCCATCATATTAAATAAAATGGCAACATTCTCAGAAGGCATTTTATCATATGTGATTGGGCAGCTCTCACAGCGTCTCATCCATTATACTGTATAACTTGATATTTTTTGCTGGATATTTTTCCAAACCCCATCCCTCACATCTGTCCCCCGCCATGACACATTCTCCCCCTTTCTCAGGCCTCACGCCATAACAGCCAGTCTTTCAGCCGCTCTCTCCATTCCGCTCGAGACCCCGGCGGCTCCCTCAAACGCCATGAACCTCACTGCCCACTTGCTGGACCTGTGGCTGAAGGCGTCCAACCTCTCCCGGCGCCAGTTCATCCATCAGTACTCCATCCCCCCGCTGGTGTCGGTGCCCAGGCTGTCCGGACCGCTGCAGCCGCTGTTCGGGGTGCTCTTCCTGCTGATCTTCGGCCTGGCGGTGGTGGGCAACGTGGCGGTCCTGATTCTGCTGTGTAAGAGGAGGGCCCTGCGGCAGCCCAACGCCTTCTTCATCTGCTCCCTGGCGTTCAGCGACCTCCTCATCGCCATCGTCTGTGTCCCCGCCTCGTTGCTGCAACACTTCTTCACCAACTGGCTGGCAGGTAGGTAGGGAGGGGATGATTTGAGGAATTATTTTGTTCAGTCCCTTAACAGAATTTTACACTGACTGAAAAATGTATTTATAGAAATGATGAGCTGTTGAAGAAGAGTTTTTATGTGTGTTTCTTTTACAATAGTTAATTTCAACTTATACTTAGTTCCTCTCATGTTGTCCCTGGTTTTGTATCTTTCTGTCCTAGTTTTGAAAAGATTACCAGGGCCACATAAGTCTGTCTGTGTCTGTAGTGTTGTGTTTAGTCTTCCCTTCTGTTTATTCCGTTTCTTTGTTTTTTGTTTTGTTTTTGTTTGTGGATGTAGCCAACTTTCTTCCTGGTCGTGTTCCCAGCATGCACTGCGACGCGGGCCCAGGTGAAAAAAGCCACTGGTCATGAGTTTAGTCTGCGTGACGCCGCGCTCGCCCCAGTTTAATGTTCTCTGACCCCGTATTGTCGACACACTCTTGACAAGTCAGCCAGAGAAAGCCAGACGAAGAATGTTGAGAACTGGGGCTGTGGTGACCAGCTGGGGTGTGAATGATCTCTCTCTGCGGGCCCTGAGAAATGTTCCTTCTTCTGTTGTTGGTCTGGAAGAATCAAAACCGAAAAATGACGCTTACTTTGTCGAGATGGATCTCTTGAACGACATTTGAGCGTGTGTATTGCAACCCATTACCCAGGTGCTATTCCTCTTATAAAAAAAAAAGTGGCTCCCTCAGTGGTGAACGCTCTGATTAAGTCCCCCCCCCCCTCCATTTTGGCTTCCAAAAGTTCTCCAGACAGACCAAGGAACAAACTTCCTGTCCAGAGTGTTTGATCAGGTCGTGTCTTCTCTCTCTGTGCAGCATTGAGCCTCGAGTGCCCATCACCCCGAGTCCTGTGGTGCACTCGAGCGATGGCATCAGACGCTGACGGATATTGCTTTGATACTGGGGAAAAGCCAGGATGAGAGTGTTCCCTTTGTTCTGTTTGCCGTTCGTGAAAAACAGTGCAGGAGTCCATAGGTTTCAGTCGGACTGAGCTAGTGTTTGGACGCATTGTGCGTGGTAAAAGACACATTTCTGTGAGAAGATCCAGTCCCACCCAGAAGTGTGTTGAAATATGTGTCAGTTCTGTCAACATTCTTATACTGTATGGGCTGTGGTATATGATCGTAAACAGCCTTATAACAGGGCTTACGATGCTAAATACCAAACAACACCCATACCGAGTTAATCAGGTGAAGTGCTCAGTGAGGGGAAAACATTAACAGGGTGTTACATTTGTTGGAGAATGAATAACTTGCTGAGTGCAAGTCCCTGGAGCTCTCCATGTGTATTGGTCTCTAAACCTGACTCTACTTCTCGCTTTTGTACCGACTATAGGAAACTAAATATGTCACCGTTCCAGAGTCCTGTCCATTGCCACGTCTGGAGGACTGTGTGGACACCATGGGTTCCTGTGGGTGGACCTGAGGGTGCCTCTTACACCTTGTGCGTCTGAGCTCTCCGTGTTTGTCGCTCCTGATAGTTTTCTGCAGTATACAGAAAACGACGCCTATACCTTCTCACCACTGGTAAATGTAGTTGTGGGGTGATGTCCTGAACTGTAGGCCTACTGCATATCTGGATGACCAGATGGTATTATTCGTCTGACTGGGAGAGGCACGTGCACACTTTACATGCAGTGGATGGATGGAAACGATAGATAGATTGATTGTGATTGATTGATTGATTGATTGATTGATTGATTGATTCAAATGTCCACAATGTGGAAATTTGTCTTTGGTCTCACATTTCTACAAGAGACAAGGGGAACAGAGTTGACACAAACACACACACACATGATCGTCGAAAAATGTGTGCACAGGAATAACAATGCCAAAAACCCACAACATACAAAAATAAAGTAAATATAAATTCAACTATATATATATGTATATAACTAGGTTCAGCGTTTAGCAGCTGTAGGCGGGTCAGCGGGTAGTGGACAGAGGCAAAAGTGACTGCGGTGTCCGTCTGTCCAGTTTCCATTACCAGGTGTCAATGACGGACATTCCTTAGGCTGTGGGTCCATTAGCACCTTTTGTGTGGTCCGCTGCCTGTCGCTGATACCTTTTCAGTCTGTCAATGCGTTGCTGTGCACTTCGCCTGTGCTTGCTGCCTCCCCATTTTGAGAAAGCATTCAAGTCGGAGGTACCGTAGACGGGTCAAAGACGTGACATGTACATTTGGAGTTCCGAGGCCATCAATTTAACATAAAAAGATATATATTTATACATATTTTAAATATTTAATATTAAATCACTCAACTCTTACTCTTCTTTTGACCCAGAAATATGTGTGTTGCAAAGTATTAAATTAATGGAGCTATTGAGCCCATAAGTGTCAAAATGTTGTTCAATATAACTGTCCCGGACAAAAGTGTAGAAATAAATTAAAATGTAGAAATTCATCTTAAAAATATAAATGAACACCCATGGCATAATTGTGTTAGTGTTTGCAACAATATATGGAACAATTGGCGACATACTTTAACTAAATAATATCATAAAACTAGACTTTTTTTTTCTTTTGTCCTGACTTATCCACTTCATCAATGTAATTCAGTATATCAAAAGGTCAAAAGCTATTTTTAAGTATATTACATGCTGGTAATCATGTGACAGTGTTTTGTCTCTCAAAGAAGAACCGTCAAATGGTCTCATGTGGCTAATTCTGCTCTCTCAGACTCTTGAATTCACTTCAGGGGTTTGGTTGAGCTTCTCAGATCCTCATCATTCTTTTTTGGGCTACAGGGTAACTAGACAGAATAGGCATGTTCCTCGAATTACCCTAAAAAGCATCAATCTCTTTGGAATCTGGAATCTGCATTTGTTTGCTTGCGACAGTGTGTTGGTGTGCATAATTGGGTCCAGCTGCCTCATTATAATAGCTGAAGCGATTGTTCACCCATTATGCTCCGTCATTCACAATGAACTGCCTAGAGCTTTTGTGGAATCCATTTTCAAGGAAATTACACTGACAAGAATCTTGAGGTCTATATGAATATAATGAATATAATAACCAAATCCAACTGAATAACAGTGTAGTGTAGTGACTGTCTTAATTACTCAAACCTGTTCAGTCAATTAATACGATTATTTGCTCATTCATGGACAATGCATCAGCCATATTTAATAGAATTCAGGTATACATTTCAGTTGAATGATGGAAAGTGAAATTATTCAAATCATTAAAAATGAGTAGTCATTATGCAGAGCTGCCAAGCTGGTTGCTTTTATTCCAACAGTTACGAGTTTGCAAAGTCGGGCTGGTTGGTAGGAGACAGAAGTTCCACCAAAAGCCCTGATTATCCTCAAAACACAGCATTATATCCACTGTGGGTACAACCCATACATGCATATGCAAAACTTCACTAACCAATTATATGAGAGGGTTAGCAAAGAGTAGAGCAGTTCTACAGGTCAACAGCTGACCTCTATGTGAAAACCATTGTTTGTGGCCTTGGGAATCGGCTGCTAGGACAAAGACGAGTCATAAAAATGGTTGAGACCCCCTTCCTTATAAACAATGGCTAACCAGAGAAGTTTCACAGTGAAGGAGAGAAAGGTTGTTCATGTAAAAATGTTCTCACAAACTCACATATCCACTTAAATTCTGGTTACAATGATGTCAGACATGAAAAGATAAAGATAGATTTGAAAAAAAAAAAAAGGCAAGATGCGTTTGGCTGGGTTGTTTACCAGAACTAACATGTGGGGGATGAGGAAGTGACACGTGCATCAGCTGTCTCGTGTCCCAAAGAGCCTCTTGATCTCCAAAGAGAGTGGGCAGTCCACCTCTGTGCATTAAAGAGCAAGCAATCACTCAGAATGAGCTCGTTTTTTTTTTTTGTCTTTTGCAAGCCAGTTGCAACAGTACACATGTTGTCCTCCACCCATGATGCAAGTTCCATTGTGGTAATCAAGGAGTGGAAACAAGATATTTTCTTCATGAATATATCAAATGATCTGAGTGTTATTCATTTTACGTGCACAGTATTTAACCCCTGTCTGGCACTGGGGCAAGCACTGACATACATGCTGTACATGCACATGGTTACATTAGCTGCTGAAGATCTTAAGGGGATCTTCATCAAACACAAAGAGGGTTTGCTGCTCTCACTGTTTACTCTGTAATCTCATTATCGGTTGTGTTGATTTCCCTCTGACTCAAGTCTTTCTCATGACAGTGTGGTGTGTGTTCTAAAGCCCAGATCATGTCACCACATCCATTAGTGGACTCATTGGGATTATGCGTCACGCATGTCATTTCCATCTCAATTAGTCTAATTGAGATGGACATTTTTGCTTTTTGCTTGATTGTGGAGGTACACATAGGCCGCATTTACACTGCAGGTCTTGATGCCTCGATCTGATTTTTTGCCCATATCCAATTTTTTTGACCGCCTGCTTACATGTACTTTTTAAAGTGACACATATCAGATACCTGTGCTTACACGTACATACTTGTTTAACATTTGAAATAACCCGCATGCGTACACGAGGGTTTCATTACCTTGGTTACCTAACAACCAGCCGGCTCTTTGCTGGACAGAGACGTGATATTTTGTCAATAACTGGAATTAACTTTATTCACATACATGGAAATGAGTTGATGTTGTGAAGGCATAAAGATGAAATGATAAACTGTCATTCAGCAATTCCACTATAATTAGCCTACTGGTAATAGATATCCGCACTGGCCTGTGAGCTCCCTGAGCTCGGCGGTTTAGCCGCGAACTTCATGCCGCAACAAGAGATCCTGTCTCTGGGTGGACAGCTGTTCAACTCGCCTGGGACCAGGTCCCCTGGAGCTATTTCGCCTGGCTGCCCATCGCGTTGTTGTGAACAGAATGAATACCACCTACTAGCAAACAAAACATGTTGAGTCACAATTATACTGTTAAAACTAAGATGCCTGGCTAAAAAAATATGTTTTCCAATGGATAGATTTGACGAAAATAGATTAATAAGCAAGCCCCTTTTCATTGCTAACTCAGAACACTTCAGGTTTCAATGACGTGCGAATCCTGATTCATATCTGATTTATTTCCACATATGATTGAGGCCTGAAACGGATCTGAGAATATCCGATTCTATATGATTTTTTCCTGCTTACACATGCGTAATACATATCGGATACGTGCCACATAAGAGCAAAAAAATGGAATTGGGTCACTTCAACCAGGCAGCGTAAATGCGGCCATAGAGGTTTCACCCCAACACCATCTGAGCTGCAGCCACATTGATGGGGAGATGTGAACTATTATTAAGGTGGCTTGGGTATTATTGATGGAAGGCTTATGAGCCTGATTCTGAAAGTCAATTTTTTTATAGTGATTTTTTTTTATCATAGGCTACATTAAAAAACAAAACAAAAAAAAAACAATGGTGACCTCTTATCCAAACAACCTAGTGTATATCTAGAATGTATTCTGCTCATGGTAGTGTCATTAAGGGATCATTATTGGACTGACATTCATGTTAATTTAATGAATACAAATAATCAAACAAGGTGGGCTGGCACCTAATAAGGACACAAGAGTGTTGTACAACAGATTCAACATCCAAGAATCAAGATTCAATATCCCTTTTATTGGCTATATATGGTACACACATACTACGAATTTGACTAGGGTTAAGGCATATGCTGTTGCAGACGACATAGGACAGGGTGCAGGACAGGACAGGACAGGGTGCAGGACAGGACAGGACAGGGTGCAGGACAGGACAGGACAGGGTGCAGGACAGGACAGTGCAAAGACATGACAGTGCAAGTGCAGTACAAAACAAAAAACAGTGCACATACAAAATACAGTGCAATACAAAATACCCTATACTGTTTAAAACATCAGGTGGAGTACGGTAAATCAGACAACGCAGGTCGCTCTTTAGGACCTTGCAAGATCAGAAAAACAACAACAAGTGGATTCCAGCGCAGTGGACTCTCTGGATTTTAACAGGAGAGATTGCACTGATTGGAATGGAATGCGCTTCAAAAAGCGCTGAAAATAAGTTCTCTGCCCTCGTATGGGCAGTTTAAAGCCCTCGTTTTGCCTGCCTCCGTTTTTAATGACTGACTGACTACTGATTATGTCACAAGTTGTTCTATTTTATATTCTTTATCTGTACTGGTTTATTGTGTTTAATTTTAAATTATATTGTTATTTGTGATGACATCATATGGTATAACATTGTTTTTATTGTTGTTGCTTGTTTTGTAATCTCAGCTACATTGAAAATGAGGGCCTGGCCCACAATTGTATTCCCAAGAAACTAAATAAAGGTAATGATGATGATGATGATTGCCTTAGCTGATGAACTTAAAGTCACTCACACGCACCCTCTTTCTCTGTGCATTGCAGGGGATTTTTTTTGTAAGTTGGTGCCATTCCTCCAGGTGGCTGCCATAGCAGCCAGCATCCTGACGATGACCTGCATCGCTGTGGAGAGGTTCCAGGGCATCTTCTACCCGCTCCACGTCTTCACCGGGTACTTCCTGTGCCACGCCTGCAAGATGCTTGGTAAGAGGCAGGTTCGCTGTATATAAAGCTTGACGCCAGATAAAGGAGGATAGCACTTGAATTCAAGTACGGGGAAGTGCACTTTGAATTCAAGAACAGGGAAGTGCACTTTGAATTCAAGAACAGGGAAGTGCACTTTGAATTCAAGAACGGGGAAGTGCTTTTACGTTTGCCTCTCATTCACCCATTCACACCTACATTCACCCATTCACACCTACATTCACCCATTCACACCTACATTCACACACCTCAGTCTGCTGCAGCGTGGTAGAACAAATCAAGTCCTATTCTTAATTGGCCCTCTGTCTCCTCTCTAGTGGCTGTATGGCTGTCCGCTCTGGCGATAGCAGCGCCCATGTTGTTTGTGCAGAAAGTGGAGGTAAACACAATTTTTCAGTAAATGTGTGAACTGTCATTACCGTCCTCGCTCATGTCCACTGTGTGAACGCCGTACACTTCGCATCGTTGCTCAAGCTATTGGTCTTGCTTTGCTTTCAATGCCGTCCACTTCCTTCAATGTTATTCAATGTGCTTGCTTTTTAAATGCTCGCTTTGCTAATTTGTACTCTGACCTTACTATTGAACAAGAACTGAGGGGAAATCTGCTTTTTGTCTGCCTCTCCAAAACTGTAATAACTTATCAGGATTTTTATTGTTTAATTACATCAACCTTTATTTAACCGGCCAAGTACAAATTATTATTTAGAATGGCAGTCTGGCAAAAGGCAAAGCCTCTTGAGGGAAATTCAAAAGTTAAAAAGACACACCCACTACTTACATACAGTACAATCTCAACAGGCATAGAGATGTGCAGTCTAGCACACAAGTAGTCTAGCAGACAAGTAGTCTAGCACACAGGCAGTCTAGCACACAGGCAGTCTAGCAGACAGGGTAGTAGACAAGCAGTCTAGCAGACAAGTAGTCTAGCAGACAAGCAGTCTAGCACACAAGTAGTCTAGCACACAAGCAGTCTAGCACACAGGCAGTCTAGCACACAGGCAGTCTAGCACACAAGTAGTCTAGCACACAAGCAGTCTAGCACACAAGCAGTCTAGCACACACGCGTTGGGCCAGTAGCTACTGTAGTAAACAGCAGCATCAGGCAATACAACAGAACAAAAAGTATCATAACACAAGCATTATGACAAACGTGCAGATGAAGGCTGCAACAGCAAGAGAGTAAAAATAGGCATGAGACAGGAAGCAGCCAACAGACGAGGGTCAGGGAATATCAGAGGGACAGGAAACAGCTCGCGTGTCGATGAGAATGTCCAAAATAGTGTCCTTTAAAACTGACTTGTGGTTCAAATTGTCCAGTTTTAGAGTTTTTTAGATTGTTCCAGTCTCTGGCTGCAGAGGCCGGAATGATGACAGACCCAAGTACAGTCTTTGTTTTGGGAACTTTCTAAAGAATATGGCGAGATGGACAGGGGTTAGGTAGCAGGTGTAGTTTGTAACAAGTGACACAGCTAGGGAAAGAGGCTACAGACCAGGGAGGGTTTTGTATACGAGCATGAACCAGTGAATATTTTGGAGCATGAACCAGTGAATATTTTGGAGCATGAACCAGTGAATATTCTGGAGCATGAACCAGTGAATATTCTGACGGGTGTGTAAGGATGGCCAGTTGGAATATAGAGTGCAGTGGTGTGTAGTAGCCATCAAGTCATTTTTCGTGTCTTTGAACGCATGTGCTCATTGGTTACATTTCCTGCAATAGTCATACTCTTGGACAGTATGTATAATGGGGTGAAGACCTTCTGCTAAAATATCTCACACACACACACACACATTACAGGAGAAGTACGACTTCCTCTACGACATCCTCCACACCTGCTGCCTGGAGGTGTGGCCAGCGCCGCAGCAGAGGCGGGCCTACACCACCTGCCTGTCGGTGTTCATCTTCCTGGTCCCCATGGTAACCATGGGCGTCCTATACGGGAAGATCATGTGTGAGCTGTGGGGTGAACACCGTGTCCACGACATCATGTTCCAGACGCTGCCCGGGTCAGAGATCAACAAGATCACCAGGTGGGATCTCCCAATAAGAGCGTCATCGTCATTTTATCTGCAATTGTACTTTTTTCCACAGCCCCGTAATCGTCAGTGTGAATTGTATAGATCCTCTGTCAATATTGGAATACATTTTTCTAGGGTGGGCAGTTACTGTACTGACCATAGCCCCATGATCGCTGCTCAACAGCCGGTCTGTCAGTCTGGACAATCTGTTATGCAATCGCAGTGCGTCATATGCGATAAGTCACCAATCAGTTACCATGTTTGTGCCCAAACATCAATTGTGTGGTTGTGTGTGTGGGTTGCTGTGTGTGTGTGTATGTGTGTATGTGTGTGTGTGAGTGTGTATATATATATATATATATGTGTGTGTGTGTGTGTGTGTGTGTGTGTATATATATGTATGTGTGTGTGTGCGCGCATGTGTGTAGGAGGAAGAAGCGAGCGGTGAGAACAATGGCTACCGTGGTGCTGCTCTTTGCCGTCTGCTGGGCTCCTTTTCACGCAGTGTCTCTGCTCCTGGACTATGGTGAACAAAGACACACAGGCAGCTCCGTCCGCTGCTAAGATGAACAAAACTCAAGACTAGAATGAATGAAGGAATGAAGGAATGAAGGAATGAAGGAATGAATGAATAAATGAATGAATTAATGAATGAAAGAGTGAATGCTTTTATGAACCTCACATTATGTAGGAGATTCCTTTGTAGTCAGGTACTGTAGGTCGCACACCCGTCTTGAATTTGAATGAACTTGAATGTTTCCATCACCTCAGATGTCGTCTGTGGTACTGTCCTCTCTCCCAGG
Source organism: Borostomias antarcticus (assembly GCF_949987555.1). Taxonomy (NCBI): domain Eukaryota; kingdom Metazoa; phylum Chordata; class Actinopteri; order Stomiiformes; family Stomiidae; genus Borostomias; species Borostomias antarcticus. The sequence continues at coordinate 38,277,920 of NC_140235.1, read as the reverse complement.
CCAGCTGAAGATGGACCTGGACTCTGAGTTCCTGCTGGTCAACGTGGTGCAGATCCTGGGCTTCAGCAACTCGGTTTGCAACCCTCTGGTCTACGCCGCCCTCAACACCACCTTCAAGAGGGACCTGGTGGCCTTGTTGACCCAGGGCCGGAGGGTCGGCGCCCTCTGGTGGTCCAGAGTGTCGGCCCGGTGTGGGCGAGGGACTCAGGTGGGCATCTCGGCCGTGGAGGGCCACTTCCCCAGCGGCGGGGCGGAGCGATGCCCCGCCCGGAGAGGTCCGCACCAGTGGAGCAGGGTGGCGTGGGAGCCCGAGAACACAGCCCTGCCGGCGGAGGACCGGCGCGGCGGCGTCGGCGGCGGTGGCGCCGCCGCGTCTAAGCACCTGTTCAGCATCAGGCCCAAGAAACCCAGCGGCACCCTTCTCCTCAGCGTCACCGACCCCCTGCACAGCAGCCTGGCCTCGGGAAGCTCCTCCAGAACGGACGCCGTCACCTCGCAGTCCGCCCCCTCCTGCTTCTGAGGGACGCAGAAGCCACCGGAGCTCCGCGCTGAAAGAGGGGAACATTTTAAAACGAGCCGGGATGTAAACAGTAAGCATGTTGTCCCCCCCACCCACGACACATGCTCCTGTGGTAATGAAGGAGTGGAAACGTGAACATGAATATATGAAATGTTTTAAGTGGTATTCATTCAATGTGCTTAGTATTTAACTCACGGAGCTCTTAACTCTGTGAAAAGCAGAAGGGCCCCTGAGTAGCCTACTTTCGTTCATTCGTGGTAATCCCGGAAACATGCACAAACATGCGATGACACAAATTACTCCTCAATAGCTCGGCAAAGACTCAATATGCACCAGTCATTTTTTTGCTCGTGCCGCGGTGACGCTTATCAGATGCAGACTCAGTTATGCGGATCCCGCATCTGTGGAATGTCTGACCGCCTGCTGCTAAATCAAAGAAGTCACTGTAGTGAGATACACGTGTCGCTACTGTTCACGTCCTGAATGTCATTAAGGCCTGTTTGTCATTCCGAGCATCGCTCGTTCCGTCTACAATACGTTGTCCTCCGCGCACGCTCGGCTAACGAGCGTTGAATTCCACAGTACCGCTGTGGGGCGAGCTCCGCAGAGCCTGGATTACGTTTGATATACATCGAGAACATTTAGAACCAGCACCGAAAAAGAGCTACTCCACACCTCAATCTCTGAACTCTGGATTCAGGAAGTAGACGAGCCCCTGAGTAGAATAGACGACAGTTTTTTCTGTTCCTGCATGTGTGAAATGTCTGTGTGCAACTGAAAGGACTCCTGACTCACTTGGAGACATTTTGTTCTGTCTGGAATGCATTGATCAAAGTGTAGTCCGACTCACCGGATGTAGTTTTGGGGGATAAATCTTGTCATCTGAAACTCCTCATGAGCCAATCCGAAATTGTTTTTTTTGAAGTATGTGTTACCTCCTTCCAGACCTGAGCATAGAGAAGAGGCTGTTGTCCAGGTGACTGGGATCCTTCAGGATTTTCCAGGATTTTCCTGGCCCTGGTTCTGTACCGCCTTGCGTAGATGTCCTGCTCCCATACCAGGTGGTGATGTTGCCAGGCAGAATGCTCTCGATAGTGCTCATGTAGAAACTCCTGAGGATCTTGGGAGACCCTCTGAATGTCCCCAGACGTCTGAGGTGGAACAACCTCCCCAGACAGCAATCCGATCAGGGCCATATACGGACCAGATCTGGCCCATATACGGCCCAGATCCGCTTGCTATCTGGGTCTGCCTTGACTTCCTCACCAGCGTGTCCGTGTTTGTAGCTCATGTCAGATCCTTGGTGATCTGGACACCAAGATACTTGTCCGCCCTCTCCACATGGATTCCATCCATGTTTAGATGGTTGTAGATTGTAGATCCTCTCCTGTTTCCCCCCCCCATAATCCACTGTCATCTCCTTCATTTTACGGACATTCATATGACTATCTTAGTCTACCTCCTCCACGTAGGCCTCCTTGTCATTGTTGGAGATCAGGCCTACTACAGCTGTGTTATCAGTGAACTTGACGACGCAGTTGGAATCGTAGGTGGCTATGCTGTCATGTACAGCAGTGGGTGAAAAATAAACTCCTCACAAAGTCTTTAACAGTCTTTAGACGACTGGATGTTCGATCCTAAATGTGGTAGATATGTGAAAAAGAGAACAGGCAGCACTCCAAGTTCGTTAGTTTACTTCATTTGCCACACTGACATTTTGGGCAGTCTCCTTCCTTAGTGTGTATAATGGCAATGTAATGAGTTCACACAGGTGCGGTAATTACTGGCACTGTTATCAACAACAGGTGTATCCAATCATTCAATTACAATTACAATTTACAAGAGTAACTGAGATGATGAATGTTGAAGGCTTAGTCCGCTATTTCAACTTGCATTGCTTTGCCATTTTAGATGATGTTGCTCCTCTGAAAACCTGAACTGTCCTCTCTGCCAATTCATCCCCTTGACTAAACGATGACTCGCTGCTTCAGGTGCAAATGTCAGAGAGTATCAGTGCCTGTGGGACTCCACCAAGCTCCAGGTTCATTGCATCTATCTCAAAGAGCTTTTAACTGAAATCAGTAGTATGGTCCGGGATGCGAGAGACCTACTTTGCCATATCTCATCTCCACTAGTAGGCGAAATCCCCAAATCCAATTGGACACCATTAGTAACAGCGTCTATCTGGCGCCTCCTGCCACAGCAATTTTCTCAGATAAGGACTGCAGCACTTTTCTGTCATTTTTGGGGGATAAGGTGGCTGATGTTAGGTCGATCATCTGCCCAACCCGGCAGCCAATTTCGAGCCGTTTATCTCCCTGCAAGACCGATCTAGTTAACTCCATGAAACCATCTTCCTCTCACCTAGACATTTTACCAACATCCATGCTGAGCGAGGTACTGAGACCCATAGGCCCGTGTCTTGTCGATATCATGAAAAATAGAGGTCCCGCCACTCACGTTTTAGTAGAAAAATAATTTTAATTAGGACAATGTGGACAGTGGACGTTTCGGGATTTATGCATTCCTCAGCATGTGGGGAAGGCATACAGTAAATGCCGAAACATCCACTGTCCACATTGTCCTAATTAAAATTATTTTTCTACTAAAACGTGAGTGCCCGGACCTCCATTTTTCACCTGTCTCAGTAAGTCATCCCTGGACCGTCTACAGTTGATCCAAAATGCCTCGGCCAGTCTTTTGACCAGGTCCATGAGGCCATGTAATATCACTCCTATATTAACCTCCTTACACTGGCTTCCTGATAGTTTTAGGACCCAATTCAAGGTCCTTGTGATCACATATAGAGCCTTCGGTGGCCAGGCACCTGCATATATTAGTGACCTACTCGCCCCATATGTTGCCTGCAGGTCACTGAGGTCATCCGATCAGGGCCTATTGGTTGTCCGCCGCCCTAGGCTCAAGACAAAAGGCGACCGAGCCTTTGAATCTCGTGCCTAATCTGTGGAATGCCCTTTCACAGGATTTAAGAACTTTGGCCTCTGTGGACATTTTTAAAAGGCAGCTAAAGACCCATCTATTTAGACAGGCATTTGCCTAGCCGTGTGTGTCTGTATTTCTATGTGTATGTGCTGTCTCTGTAATTTTATTGTACTTTTTATTAGACTTATAACTGTATATCTCAAAATTGCTGTCTCTGTATTTTTTTGTACTTTTATCTGATGTTTTCAGTCTGTTTTAAATACTGTGAGGCACTTTGTGACTGTGTGTCTGTGAGTGTTGTTATACCAAATACAATTTGCTTACTCTTACTCACTTACCTACCTACTTAGTTCTCACTCCATGGGTTGAATTCAGGTGTAGCCTAGCAATGAGATTGGCAATGATCTGAATATTGTAATTTCAGGGTTGAAATGTTTCTAATTTTTACATGTTGGTGTTCTATTCGACGGTGTATCCAGTTTGAGACATGGTTTATTGAGACTTATTTCTGAAAGTATGTGAAATGTGTTTTCAATAGCCTAAATCTTTTTGGATTGCCATGTCAATTAAAGTACTACATATATGATATGGTTCGACTTGTTGATACAGTAGATACATGTAGATATGATTTCTTTTGTTAAACTTCATCTTATATCTTATAAGCAGACCCTGTCTCAGCCATTTCAGCCCAGAAGTGACGGATAGCCTCTGGTTCATCGTTGCACATTGCCCTCTAGTGTCCATTGGAATGAAGTGCATCTTATAGAATCACCCATTGACAACTGCTGCAGACCTGCGAGACTGTAGTTCAGGGATAGTCAATTAGACTCAAAAGTGGGCCATGTAATTAAAATATCAACATGTAGCATTCTTTTGTAAAACTATACATTGCAAATCACTTGATGATCTTTATTTTCAATTGTTGGTAATTGGTGAAAATGTAATAATCTATGACGCATTTCATGATGGTATTGACTGAGTGGTATATTGACCAGTTAAAGTAAGCTATGTGAGCCTTTCATGAAATAAATATGACTGTCTCACGTGATTATTCTTGTTCTCTGTCCGGTATTTCTGGTCTCGGTGGCCCCTGGAATCTTACTAGCCTGCCTGATTCCTACATAGGACATGCTAACATAAATTTAGCTCTCAGCTGGGTATCTGAAAAGAGAAATTGTGCACCCTCCATGTTTTATTTACGGTTGTCATGGAAATTTCGCTCATTAATACATTCCTTCAGAATAAAAGTCTCACGGAAAGCCTTTGGAGGCATATTTTGTGATGAAAGATAGAGGTCATAATTTATTGACCACTCTAGGTTTTTATTAATGAATCGATGGTGGGCCAGCTAAATTACTGTAATGAAATGTAATGTAGGTTTTCTTTACATGCTACTGACAATTGCCTTCCAAAATGATGTGTGAATATAACCTCATTCACCACCACAACCACCACCACTAGCCCCTTCATAAGGCGTGTACACACAATATTTGATGAACCACGCTGTATTTGGAACACATTTAATTCTAAGTCACTACAGTATATGAACGATTGAGATCTGACAGCTCTATGGTTATAGATCAAAGAAGGGTTCAACGCTGATCTCTATGAATGTTCTTCCTGACCTCTCCTGCTGTCCGGCTCTGTTACCTCCCTCTTCCTCATCGATCTCGTTCTCTTCCTCACCAGTTCCAGGATCTGCTGGTACTGTTGGGTCTCAGTGGAGGCGTGTCGTCTGAGTTGCACGTGTCTCCGTCCTCGTAGCCGGGCCCAGCACCTCCCCAGAGCCCCACAGACCCTCCAGGGGACCCATTTAAACCACTGGCTAAGCCCCGCCCCCATGGCCCCGTGGCGAGGTGTTCTCTCCACTAGGCCGGCCTTCTCAGGCGGAAGGTATCCACTAGGCGTGGGGGTATCCTCTGGATCCAGGCCGTACGGCTGCTGTGGAGGCTGGTTCTGCGTGTCCAGGGGATGGACTGGTCCAGATTTGTGGGTTTGCTCGTCCTCCTGTTTGACCTGGAGGGTTTGCGATGGCTCAGCTTCTCTCATTGGCTCTACGGCGCTCTGCGTTCTCTCTGTGTGTGTCCTGACCTCAATGACAATAACATAGAGATCATCTGTGGTATCCAGTCTCAGGCTTCCTAGACTGTTCTCGTCTTCAACTAGGACGAGAGGAACCCTCTGACGGTGGGGGCCAGCTGGATGAGAGGCTCTTCGATCGGGCTCCCGACCCTCAACCTGCTCCTGTTGGTTCCGGGTTCGCGGCCTAGATCGGGTCCTCTGCAATGGGTCGCGTCTCCTGTCCACACGGACCCCCCTCTCCTCCTCCATGCGACGGGCCCTTCTCCGCTGGCGCTCCCGGAAGCGGACCACCCTCATGGCGTTGTTTAAGGTGATACCCGTTAGCTGCCCCAGCTGACGAGCGGTGCAGCGGTTCAGGTCAAACGGCCCGGCGCTCCTCACCATTCTAACACCAGAGCTGCAGGAATGAGAGGACTGACGCTCCACACAGCTCAGGAGGACTCCCCCATTATGACATCACACAGCCCTAGGCTAGAACAGCATTATCGATTATGATGTCACTGAAGAGCAGCAAATGTTCCATAGCTTGACATCAAGTAGAATGTTGATGTTCCAGTCTAGTGGACTAGCCTGTCTCATTAATGTGACCTTACACTAGGGTTCTACCATTGAAAAGTATATTTAAGCAATAGGTCACGACAGGCCGTGGTATGGTTATATCACAGCTAGTAAGGGGCTTTGTTCGGCCTGACGTGAAGTGGAAGTAGTCACACAAATATTCAATAATACATTTATATTATTTATTTTGTTAGAACTTTATAGTTATGTCATAGAATTTGCTGAAATGAAGATTTTTCTATGAAATCATTCTGTCCCCATAGCACATGCCTCGGGCTTCTTCTCACAACACTCTGGATGACTGGGCTGCTTCACAAGCGCCCCACTGAAATCACTTGTGTAATAAGAGACAAATAAATAATTGTACAAAACCTTTATTTCAAATGGCATAAAACAAATACACATTGGCTTTTCCATATTTGCATCAGAAATCCATAAACAAGCAAACAATTGTCTAAGGGAGAAAATGACATCAATAAAGAAAAGAATGCAAGAATGTAAGGCCTTTACATAGGATACAAACAAGAAAGCCATAAAGTGAAATGCTCAGAGGGATGAGAGATTTGCAGTTCATGTATGAGTCAAAAAAAAAAAACAGGAAATAAAGGCACAATCTCCTCAAATCAACTGCCATGAGAAAACCATGCGAAAACAGACATTCACCACGAAGCCAATACTCAGCTATACTTGTCATACTTCACATAAAAGACAAACGGACAGTTTCAAAGTGAAAGTTGTGTTGTAAAGGACATGTTAAGTGTTACAAAGCTATAGAAAAATAAGGTCCTTAGAAATTGATGCAGGCTGCTTTTTTCATTGTCGGTCAATAGATGGCAGCGCCCGCACTGCAGCCTTTAGCTATAAAATAGAATTCTTTCCTCTTTACATAATAGTGCTCACTTCCCTGCTGAAAAAGGGCTAGTTTTATATGTCTAACATCAAATGCTAGTATTTAGGACTGCTACCAATTTACCACCTAGGTTGGTATGTTTGTTTTACACTTCATTCTGTTCCTTCTGCTTTAAAGTTTATTCTTTTGTTAATAAAACCATATATTTACACATATTTTGAGAAGCATGTCTTGCCTTCAAGAAATGTTTACACAAAGGACGCTAGGTAAAACAAAATTGGACTTTTAATATCCAGAAAAGGTTTCCTTCATCTTGTCAGAGCCTAACCAAGGAGAAAACAACATGATAGCGTACCTGTATTCCATGTCATTGTTGACACATGTAGAGGGGGCCACTCTCTTATCAGCTGACTTCAGAGACCTGCACTCTTAGGACTGTGAGAACTGTCTCCACCCCCCCGAAAAAAATCAACGGACACTTGCCCAGTTTAGCATCGCGACAGCCTCAACTCTGTGGTGACTCAGATCAGTCTGTTTGTTCATGAAACTCATAGCGAAGAAATGGCACCTGTAACTATACTCATGGTCTCCATGTACTATTGTAACGCGCTGAACATAACCATTGATCAGTGCTCCAGGCAGGATAGGGTTAACTTGAAAATTGCAGTTTCAGCCTGAAACGATTTGATCTCAGTATTTTCGCCCTGTGGCTAAAATGTAGTCACAACAGACAATCTGCACTATTTTGTTTTCCAGGGCTGTACTTGTAATGGCATAAATAATTACACATACTTATCATCCATTAGAATAAATATGTAAATAAATAAAACAACGGAACCTTGAGGCTCCGAGTGTTTTGAGGAAGTGTTCAGGAAATATCTGACAAACCCTTTAACAGAACACTCTTTCTTGAAGAAAAGCTACTGAAAACTCCTTAGAAAATGTCTGGGATGAGCATTAACACTGAACATAAAGAAAAGACCTAAGAAGTTAGTCTACAAATGTTAGCCTCTTCTGTGCAGTGAAAAACATTCTTAGCTTACATGGCCAGATCTGACAACTAAACAGTAACGGACCTTATTAAACGTGTCAATATGAAAATGGATGTCCATCCATGTTGGACTATGGCAAAAAAAAAAAGAGGTAATAAACGTTCATTAAAACCTATCAGCCTGCATTTTAAACTACCATACATATGGTCCACGTTTTCCTGTCAGTATCAATCACAGTGTGCCTATGGCCTATGTACTGCATCTCAACCTGTAGTTTCAAACAGTTACCTGTAGCTCTAAAAACTACATGTGCCAGAGGCCAGTGCATCAGGTAGACGCATGCATTATCCGTGACACAGCTAATGCCACTCCTACAAACCAGTGTATGTCCCTATCCAAGGGGACAGTATAGGCTCTCAAGCCTGGTGCTCAGAGCAGGGCTAAGGACCAGATAAGCTATAGACCCGCCCACGCTCTGATATCTTGCCAACCGAGGCAAAGGCCCAAGGCCAAATGGCTATAAGCCGACGAGTCTGACGCCATCTTGAAAGATGAAGTCAACCCAACTCTGACTCCTCCATTTTTAAACTTTATTTATTTCTTCGTTTTTTTTTAAGCTATCAACGTATAAGCTATAAAGGGCAAACACGTGACCCTTTAGGCTCGTAGAACGGAAAGCGTTAACATTGATAATAACCAATGCTTTTGTTTTTCTTCATAAAAAGAAGAAAAATCCTATGGAGGATACGGCCGGGCTAGACGGAGTGAACCCCGACATGGAGGGGGACCCCGTCCACCTCGCACGAGTCCTCCACATTTTTATGTGTTACAGTTTCTTTTCGAAGGTACTGGCCCACCCAGGCCAAAAACACCACCTGGCTAGCTGAGACGAATACACCCGGCTGCTTCAGCCCGTGAAAGACAAACGCCATCGTTTATAAACCGCGTAAAAACAATGTCAACGTGTTTCAGTTTGATCTTCTTCATGAGTTCTTTGCTGTTCCGCCTCCCGGGAAGCCCCCCCCCCTCTCCACCTCACCGGGGGAGGGTTGGTCAGGGGGTGTCGGCGTGCTTGTAGAAGCCTCGGCGGACGGCCTCCACGGCGATGCTCTCGGCCGAGCGTCTCTGGTCCAGCGCCAGCAGGGCCCGGAGCAGCGCGTTGAAGTCCGCCTTCAAGCCCTCCCTCTGCATCCAGTTCTTCAGCAGCTCGTACACCTTGTCGCCAGGGGGGGCGTTCTCCGCCATGCGGATGTGGTTGTCGCTCACGCCGATGGACCGGAAGAACTTGTTGTGGATCCGCACGTCCAGGTGCTCGTCGAAGAGGTCGAAGCTGGCCTTTAAAGATTTTTCCTCGCCTGAGGAGAGAGAAAAAAAAAAGGACGATTCCAAAGATGACTGGATCTGCGAGATACGCCTACAGGGAAATACTGGATTACTGCTTGTTAGATTTCATACACGGAAAACAACACTCCCCAACCGTTATCTTGCATCTTTGGAATGTTATCTTTGTCAGAAACTCTGGCTTTCTGTTCCCGCTATGTGTTTTCTCCGTCACATTTTACCCATTTGTGTTCCTCACAATACAGCTCTCTGTCGGCATCCGACATGAAAATTGCCGCTAACCTTGTAGCGCCTGAGAATTGACTCGTATAAAGCAGTTAACCGCTGAATACAGAGCTAACTAGGTTAAGCGAGCCTACATAAATAAGCACGCTCCACGCACACCTCCTCGGGGACAGAGACAAACAAAGTACTTTCAGTGCAAGGGGTCCAAACTAAGCTGAACTATAATACTTCTCCCACCTAATTCGACTCACACACGCTCGTTCCCACACGACCCCCTCAGGGGGGCGAAGGACTGACTGTCATGGGATCGCTCCATGCTTCGGATAAGGTTGCCGGGGTTACGTACTCTACGCTACTATGGACCGTTCCAACCTTGGATTCGGCGAGGGCAGCGGTACGGCAGCCTCTGTTTTGCACGTCGTGATGGATGTGTTTTACGGAGAGGGAATGTGTGATGCACGGCGTCTGCGTTGTGTGAAACCTCTCCCGGGCTAATAGCCCCCCACCCTCCCGTCCCTCCTTGACCCCCCCCCCCCACCCCGTCGCCCCCAGGGCTGGGAAACCTACCTAGCAGGGGCACCAGTCGGCTCTGCAGAGGATCATCCTGGTCAATGACAGGGAGAGAAAAACAGCTTTAACGACCAAAGAGCATTCCTCTTCCCTCTTCTCTACTCCATCCACCCCCCCCCAACATCCCGATAACTTTCCCCTTCCCTCCATCCCCCCCTCGCACCTAAATAACCCTCCCCTCCCCCCCCTCTCGGTCCCCGTCCTCACCCCAGAGACGGGCTGCAGTCTGGGGCTGGTGGCGGGGCTGTGCCGGGGGGAGCCCCCCGAGCCGGAGGAGGCGCCGGTGGGCAGGGCGGACAGGCTGGTCTGGGAGGAGCTGGTGGTGTTGGGCAGGCTGTCCCCCAGGCCGCGGTCCTCGTCCTCCAGGGGGGGGGAGGCCTTGCTCAGGCCCGCCTGGGTCTCCTGCAGCAGGGGGCGGGACTCCGGGCGCGCCTCCTCACCCTCCAGGCCTGCGTTCTGGCTGTTCTGCCTCTCCTCCGCCGTGGGGCCGCTCTCGTCCTGGAGGGGGGGGACGGGGACGGGGGGGACAGGGGGACGCTCGCGTCACACGTTTCTCAATACCTTCGGTACGGAACGGGACATTGGCTTATGAAATAAAATTAAAATTAAAATGAAATACCTGGTCTAAAAATAGTGATTTACGCATTAATAAATGACCACTATCACTCAATAGTTCAGCGTACACTAATTAATTCATAAGAAATGACAGTGATTTATATTGACGATAAGAATACACAAATATGGCACCGATGACCTGGTTTAGATTCTGGAGCAGCGGTCACTTACGATGGGAATCTTGACGATCTCGCTGGAGTCACACTGGCTCTCGGAACCTGAAAGAAACGAACGGCGTCGGCGTTAGGGAAAAGCACGTCTTCGTTACGGAGTGTGGAAAGACGCGCCGCGTTTTTTTTCGCACTCACATGGCCTCTCGCACGAGCGCTGCATGATCACAAACCACCACACGGCCGAGCCGGCGAGGATGAGGAGCGCGAGGAGGGGGAAGATCACTGATAGGACGATAGCTACGTGGGGAGAAATACCAAGGCCAAATGAATAGGAGATGGCGGACACAGAATTCGATGATTTTATAATTCAAAGCGTCGATCGCGGTCGTGTCGATCGGCCCTTTGACCGTCTGGTGTTTGAACGTGACAGCTGACGTACCTATGAGTCCTGGGGAGCTGGGGGCCGGGGTGGGGAGGGGGGGTTCCTGGAGCGTGGGGGAGGGGGGGAGGTCCTGTTTCCGACACACCGTGTTGGAGATGGGGGTGCACTTCTTCACCTCCTCCTCTCCTGCTTTACACCTGGGGGAGAAATCGAAATTTTGAAGTGGAAATGTATTTCGGTCTGCGTTCTTAAATAACAGAAATATATCCGTGAGTACGAATTTAAATTCGTACACACTCACATAGATACATACATAAAAGAAAAGAAATACTTCAAATAACGCAGTCGAAAACAAGATGTCTGCCGTCGGAAACAGGTGTAGGCTGAAGCTATATCCTTATTACAACTCGTCTTAAATGCCTTCAGAAGGTAACAACAAACTTAAAAGACAGAGACAAAGACAACATCAAAGAAAAAACAAACAAATACAACAAAACAACATAAACAAAAAGGAAAAAAAACTTGATTCGCCTAACTGTGTGTGCGAATAGCATCGCGCCAATTTAGTCCTGACCCGGGTCACGTGGGAAGCACTGGCGTCGTCCGTTTTGTCCCCGACCGACATCATTACTGAAGTTAGGTCATTTAGTATTTAGTACTAATGTGATATCCGGAGAAAAGTACCACTCTATTTGCACAGAGAACACTCACTTGGCACATCTCTTGCAGACCTCGCAGGCCTGCTCTGGCACGCAGAACGAGCCGCTCCGACACTGGCACTGGGTGTCTGTTGTCGTGCTGCAGTCAACCGTCCGGATCTGGTCTGTGGGACGGGGACAAAGACGGGGACGGGGACACAGAGACGAGGAGCGTTATTACTACCAACCGGCCAACGGAGAAATAGAACGGGAGTACGAATAGAAACAGAATAGAACAGTATTCTGTCGTAACCCACGATGTGGGTCAAACAGTCTTCTGCCAAGCCGGGCTAGAAATAGCACTCGTTACATTCATTATCTGTGCGTCACTGTACGGTTTAAACTACGCTCATAATATCACAAACAACATTCCCAGATCGGAGCGAAAATGTGGGAAATGTGCTGCGAAGGGACATGCCATCTTAACTAGGCCTAGTTAAGCCGTGCAGTTTGCTTATTATTTCCCCCATAAAAGTGTTTGAGATCAAAATGTTCATATTCTTTCCCATGTGATGTTTACAGAGTTACAGAATGCATATTCTAGCACCGGGGTAGAAGTCCGTTTCTCAACACCTCAATGACTAAGCACAAAACGTGTCCTTCCCATGTAACAGTAGTCCCTCTATGAGGCTGAGCCTTTCACGGCACACAAAGACACACAGAACAGGAGACAATAAAACACAACCACACCCAGCCAAGCAAGGTAGGACACACACGCACGCACCCACACACACGCGGACGTGCACACGAGCTGACAAATACGCACACACTCACCCACACATGCACGCACACACACACAAAATCAGCCAAATCTCCAGAGACTGGTAACACACACTCGCATTCAGTGTATGAAACAAAACAACAAAGACACGCCCTCCTATGCCATGTAACACCACAAGATCAGGTTCTCGTGTACTGCTTTAGAAAAGGCTACCACATATCCTGGCCTCGCCTGAACAAAAGTCTGTCTAATACCAGCTGAACGCCATCGCTTCATTAAAAGTGATGGCTCCATCACCTCCATTTTGTTGTTATATAAAACTATAAAATATCATCAGACAAAGGGGGCAGACAATACTGATTGTTCAAAGCTGACTGTCCGGAGTTAATGTACCGTATCTGTAATGTGAACTGGAAAATGGGTATTTTCTATTGAAACAATCTTATTGAAACACAAACTCTCATGAAATCGATGTTGCTTCAGTTCGTCCATGCGTCACATCTACATTAGAGTCTAGGTTTCTCTTATTGTCAGAGAAAACGACTACATACAACGGATGAGGCCTGCTGAGTGGAAAGCCTACAGCCTAGAGCAAGAGGACTTCATTACCCATGCGGCAGTGCGTGCAGGGCAGGCAGCGGTACATCCCGTTGGAGTGCTCCGTGTAGGTGAGGCCATGATCGCAGGGAAGACAAACCCCCTGCTCTAGGTCCCTCTCACAGGGTTTCTGCACATAGGTACCTAGGAAAACACACAAACAAATAAATATCAATACATCACATTAAGCTTTGCATAGGGATGTAACAATAACTGGTAAAATGATAGCTTAATAAAATGGTTGATTAAATTAATTGCGATAAAATTATTATTAAAACCATGTTTGATTACAGTGCTTTGAAAAAGTCAAAATACGGTCCAGCATCAACCAAAGTTAGAAACAGTATCTGAGTTTAATTATTTGAATGTTTATGCACAAAAACAAAAAGTGAATAGTGCTGCTAATTTTGTTTGTTTTCAATAAAAAACTCAAATTATTTCAGTGTATCAGTAGTATCTGAAAATTTTCAGCACATTTTAAAAATACTGTGATAATACTGATAACCGTGATAAGCATTAATACTGATAATCGTGATATGACATTTTCATAGCGTTATATCTCTAGCCTCTGCATACCACCACCATCTTGGATAGAGAGTAAAGCCTGCTATAGAATTAAGAAACCAATTCAATGGAGAATCTCCAGTGACATTTATCTTTGGCTGAATCTGTGTCAGGGAAACTGGGCCTGGGTTGAACCTCATAAAGAGTAGCGGAGCACGAACTGGATTCATAACTGACTCGGCCTCTCATCCGGGCTGTTAGTCAAGCTTATTTTTTCACCCACTGTCCATGCGTGCGACACGTGGGTCACCTGACTCTCATGTGTTTAGGGTGGTCCTACAGTGGTTTGGACAGGGGCGGCTGTAGCTCAGTTGGTAGAGCGGGTCGTTCAATGATCGAAGGGTCAGCGGTTCGAATCCCAGCTCCGACTGTCCACATGTCGAAGTGTCCTTGAGCAAGACACCTAACCCCAAATTGCTCCCAATGAGCAGGTTAGCACCTTGCATGGCAGCTACCGCCATTGGTGTGTGAATGTGTGTGTGAATGGGTGAATGAGAGGCCATTGTAAAGCGCTTTGAGTGCCGCTAAGGTGGAAAAGCGCTATATAAGTGCAGTCCGTTTACCATTTAGGACATGGTGGTGGGAGAGAGAGAGAGAAGGACCAGAACTAGTAGTGCTATTTTATACTACAAGTCTAATTGAACGCATGACCTTGTTGCCCGTGTCATATTTCTGTGAAGCCATCTACAGTACTAGACCATCTCGGTCTATTTTATATTCAACTGACGTTTTCGTTGACACAACCTACACAATGAGAGAATGTTTGGATGTGTGCTGTTATCGTTTAACTGTGTTGGTTTTAATTTAACTTCTGACATTCCTTTTAAACCTCCACACCTTCCCTCAAGAGGCCCCTTCACCAGGCAGCTATTGTAAATAAGAAATTGTTCTTAATGGCTTTGCCCGGTTAAATAAAGGTTAAATAAAAAATAGCAAAAGAGAACATGCAGTGTATGGATTTTCTTTTCAGGACACTTGTAGAAATGTCATATCACAGCAGATTTCAGATCGCAGCAGCTATGCGCTGAGCTCATTAACAGTCTTGGCACTAGCGGTGAAGTAGACCCATTTTAACAGCCCCGTTTTGGCTTGTAACACCACTTTTAAAGAAAAACCTGGCTTTCATTGTGGGCTTGGGTTCTCTCCTCTCATAGTTGGCATCGGTTGGATTCTATAAGAGACCCTGTTAATGCCAAACTTGAAGAGCACCTTTATTAGTGAATTCATTAACACAGTCAAGGTTCCCCTCCCTCTAGGACCTGTTTTTAAGACCTGGATCCAGCTAGGGTTCTAGCTAGCTTCTGGTACGGCGTTCCTGACACAGCTGGGTTTACAGGCTCATAAGGCCTGGTTCCAGCTCGGGTGATGGGTTCTAGTGCTGGTTCTGGTTCTGCTCCTGCTTACCGGCCTGGCAGTTGAGGCAGCAGAGGCCCTGGTGGAGGTACTGTTGGTTCTCCACGCAGGTCCGGTGTCTGCGGACCAACGTCTGGTTCCGGTAGTCATCGCCGGCCCACTGCGACGCCACACTCAGCTCCGCAGAACAGCTCTCGGGCCACGGGGAAAGCAGGACCACCAGAACCTGCAGAGAGAGAGAGAGAGAGAGAGAGAGAGATGGAGAGAGAGAGAGAGAGAGAGATGGAGGGTAGAAGAGGAGGATGAGGGGGGAAGGAGTGATGGAGTAGAAAAGGTGGAGCAGGGATATAAAGTGAGGAGAACGAGAAAGATACATTACTTCAGTGTACTCAGTACACACACACACACACACACACACACACACACACACACACGGAGAGAGAGAGATAGAGATAGAGAGAGTGAAGAGAGTGGCGAGTCTGATGTTCTCATTAGAAGCCTTATGTGAGCAATCTAGGCTCTAATTTGTACCATCTGATCTGAACATCTGCAGTAGGAAGCCAATAAGGAGCGCAGTCAAGGCAATGCTGCAACACACACTCAATAAGACCCGCACTGTGTACAGCCGGCCTGCACACCCTCGAGTTTACCCAGAGCCAAACTCTGGAAGCTGACAATAGCCCGTTTGAACAGATTTGCACTGAATGGTGAAGTTTGAAATTACTACTGAGGGTCTAAGTGAGGATCCAAAGAACTTTTTACAGACAATGAAACGGGTACAAGGGAGTCCATAGAAACACCACCAAAGTGTCGAGGTGAAACGCAACCCTTTTTACTTACTCAGGGAAATAAAAGACAATGGGCTTGATAAGGTGTCTTAGCTTACGCTAGCACACAGCGGCCGTATCGAGTGTGAGTCCAGTAATCCATTCATGTGCTTGTATGGGAGGAGGCCGGGGATGAATACAGCGGAGCACTTTAGTGTGGCCCCCAGGCGCTGGTGTTTATTCACACGCTTTTCACCGTGTCATTGTGAGACGGCCCCATTCACGGGCGAACAACGCGCTTTAGTGCCTCTACTTCAAATGACCCACATTTTTAAACCCCGGCCCTTTGACCGGCCGGACATGCGACACCGCCACGAAGCTCCTCAAACGCAACGCGACACCTCCGCTGTAAATGAGCGGCCTAGTTTGAGAGGTTTTGTCTCTCCTGCTGTACCCCCGCCCTGGCCCCCACCCGTCCCACCCACCCAGCACAGGCTGAAAGAGAGAGAGAAGAGATAGAGAGAGGGGTGGGGCACACCGAGGCTGAGAGAGAGAGAAGGAGAGAGACAGAGAGAGGCAGTCAGGAGGGTTGAGATTGACTCCTGCTGCTAGGTTCCTGCAGGACTAGTCTCGCTGGATGGGAGCCATGCCTTGTTGTTCGCAAGGAGTTTCCTGGCCGGCGCAGAGCTGAGCTGAGCAGCAGACGAGTCTCTCTCTCGCTCTCTCTTCCTCTCCTTCCCTCTCTCTCTCTCTCTCTCCCTCGCTCTCCCCCTCTCCCTCTCTCTCCCTCTCTCTCCCTCTCTCTCCCTCTCTCTCCCTCTCTCTCCCTCTGCTCACGTCAGACTTTCCACAGACAGGGGGAGGCAGAGCAGAGGGGCCGTCGGCCGGCCGAGCACTCACAATCACACCATTTACATTTATCCAAACACACTGACAGAGGGAGAGAGAGAGAGAGAGAGAGAGAGGGAGAGGGAGAGAGAGAGAGAGAGAGAGAGAGAGAGAGAGAGAGAGGGAAAAAAGGAGACGGAGGAATGGAGAGACATGGAGAGAGATGAAAAGAAAGCCTCTAACGGCTTGCGAGATTATGAAGAGGGAGGAAGAGACGGGTGTGTGTGTGTGTGTGTGTGCGTGCGAGAGGGTGGAGAAGGGGGGCCGGGGGGACAGAGTGTGGAAGAAAGGCCGTGTGAAAAAGCAGAGAGAAAAAGAGAGAGAGAGAGAGAGAGAGAGAGAGAGAGAGAGAGCGCAAGAATGCCCTGTGCATTGTGAGAAAGGAGCAGAGGGGGAGAAATGGCCAGCAGAGAAGAGGGAGCAGCTTCCACAGGAGGCCCTTCGGAGAAAAAAAAAACGTAAAAAACCATGACGAATCCGGCAGACCGTCCAAAGAGCAGAGAGTCCGCCATCTTCTGTCTCGCTCGGGCGGGTTGCCACGGTAACGTGCCCCCAATCAAAGACCAGGTGTCCCAACGCGGCTTTGGATGCAAGAGATACAGAGCGAGGGATGACATCATTTCCTGTCTCGGGAGCATTCCAGGGCCTGTGAATCACTAGATTCCTCCATGCGGCCGTCCTCACAGACAAACCTGTTCTTCTCACTAGTTTACAGGCGCCACACAGGCACAGCGACAGTTAAATATTTCATGGTGGAATTTTTTCCACTGACTACGGCATTAAGAAAGGGAGACTGACATTTTGAAAGTGACTATTTTTTGCTGCAGATTTATCTTCACAAGCATCTATGCATCAGTGGATTATGGTATTATTAATATGTAAATGGGTTATAGGGCTGCATAATTAATTATGTATTCATCGTGATTACTATATCGCGGTAAATCGCTAATGGCTGCAATTAATGCATTCCTTTGAGGTGCATTCAAAATCACACCCAGGTGGTGAAGTAGGCGGTGCAGGCGTATGAGCAATCTCTACTGCCCTCTGCTGGTGTGCAACGGTATTGGATACTCCTGATTGGCTATGAACGGACACACACAGACAGATGGACGGTGACACGTCACATAGAAGCAGCTGCACTGCTTAAAAATGACGAATGCCTGGTTTTAAACATCTCTACTCATGAAGCATGTGAGCAGTGAACACGGCAAATCACAGAAGTTTGCACTGAGTGCGTTGGGACATGCTGACCAATCACAGGTACTCACGCTGTCTGACTAATCACAGGCGTTCCCTTGAGTGCGCTGTGGGCAACCTCGCTGAGGTTGAAAGATACCATCTACAGCTTATTCAAACTGATAGTCAGCTGACGTTTCGGATGGTTGAGTATAAACCAACATTTAGAGAATAGATAAACATGGCAGCAAAGTTTCCATGATCATTGGGCTGGCTACTACTAACTGAGGTAGGCTATGCTAGGCAGGTACTAGGGAGCAGCCCTATGTTATGATCATTGGGCTGGCTACTACTAACTTAGGTAGGCTATGCTAGGCAGGTACTAGGGGGTCAGCCCTATGTTATGATCATTGGGCTGGCTACTACTAACTTAGGTAGGCTATGCTAGGCAGGTACTAGTGGATCAGCCCTATGTTATGATCATTGGGCTGGCTACTACTAACTTAGGTAGGCTATGCTAGGCAGGTACTAGGGGGTCAGCCCTATGTTATGATCATTGGGCTAGGTATTACTAACTTAGGTAGGCTATGCTAGGCAGGTACTAGGGGGTCAGCCCTATGTTATGATCATTGGGCTAGGTATTACTAACTTAGGTAGGCTATGCTAGGCAGGTACTAGGCGGTCAGCCCTATGTTATGATCATTGGGCTAGGTATTACTAACTTAGGTAGGCTATGCTAGGCAGGTACTAGGGGGTCAGCCCTATGTTATGATCATTGGGCTAGCTACTACTAACTTAGGTAGGCTATGCTAGGCAGGTAGGTCTACTAGGGGGTCAGCCCTATGTTATGATCATTGTGCTAGCTACTACTAACTTAGGTAGGCTATGCTAGGCAGGTACTAGGGGGTCAGCCCTATGTTATGATCATTGGGCTAGCTATTACTAACTTAGGTAGGCTATGCTAGGCAGGTACTAGGGGGTCAGCCCTATGTTATGATCATTGGGCTAGGTATTATTAACTTAGGTAGGCTATGCTAGGCAGGTACTAGGGGGTCATCCCTATGTTATGATCATTGGGCTAGCTATTACTAACTTAGGTAGGCTATGCTAGGCAGGTACTAGGGGGTCAGCCCTATGTTATGATCATTGGGCTAGCTACTAATAACTAGGCTATGCTTGGCAGGTACTAGGGAGCAGCCCTGTTCCCTCAGATCAGTACCTCCGCCAATGAGGTCATGTTTTTTTCACCCCTGTCCGTTTGTTCATATCTGTCTGTTTGTCTGTTATCGGATATTGCTAGCGCGATCCAATAGGGGCTGTGACAATGGGCTTCACACTTCAATGGGATCTACACAGAACTTTGTAGAAAAGTTGGTCATGGGCCAGGGAAGAACTGATTAAATTGTTACTCCAAAGTGGCCAAAAGAGGGCGTGGACTACATTGTGCATTGTGCGTGCATTAGGTCCACACATTCATTCACGCACCACCACAAAACTTTGACAAAAAGTTTGTCATGGGGCAAACAACAACCGATTTACTTCCACTCTGATTGACCAAGAGGGGCATCGCAGTGGGCGTGGTCTATCACAAAAAGTTGCATAACATTACATTTACTACATTACTACATTTATTCATAACACCACAAAACTTTGATGAAATGTTTGTCACGGGACAATGGACAAGTGAATAACTTCACGCCAATCAGTGGTCAGCATCCCCAAATCATGCCCAGAAATAAGCTGAAGTTGTATGACAGGGTTAAATCCAGGACCTTGTAGTACACCAATTGGCCAAAAGAGCATGTAGCAGTGGGCGTGGCCCTGCAACACTTGCCAGGCTGCATCCTTGGCGGAGGCCTGCACGCTACGGAGCCCATTTTCTAGTTCTAAATGGTCGAAACTCTTTCTGAAAAAAAGATAGGCTAACCCTTGTATGAGTTAGTAAGTCATTCACTGTAACGACTCTCTATTTTTATAAACAATGTTCATTCAGCTAACATTAGTGTAATGTAATGTTGTGGTCAACTTAAAAAAAACATAAGAAAAAAAGATAATTTATAAAATATGCTAATTTCAGAAGACATGTATTTCAGAAGGCACATTCATTGCAAACAAATCAAATCAAACTGTGTATAGTGCATTCCATATACAAAGGCAACACTATGCCCTATATAAATAAAGTTCGATTTGAGTTGTTTGCAATAATATGTCTTCTGAAATGAATGTGTCTTCAGAAATGATCAACACTCTGTTCTACCTCCTGGTTACAACTGTGTGAAGTGATGCATTTAACCCAAAAATATAACATCATGAGGGAACATAGGACTGAGGGAACATAGAACTGAGGGAACATAGAACTGAGGGAACATAGAACTGAGGGAACATAGGACTGAGGGAACATAGAACTGAGGGAACATAGGACTGAGGGAACATAGAACTGAGGGAACACAGACACTCCTGGTACTAGTTACTAGCTAGCTATATTGCTAAAGTTAGCCATCATATTAGATTCCGTTTCTGTGGTGCAAAACCTAAAAATCAGATAGCCATGTAGCTAGACTAAATTCGCCAACACAATCGTTAGCGCTACTTCCAACATGAATCTTTCACTGTGTGATAAGGGAGCTCAGCTGTCAGTAACAGTACAGTCTTGGCTTGGTGAGTTTCTCTCTGTCTCTCCCCTTCCCTAGTCAGGAATAAATGTAGCAAGCTTGCTCGATTTGCCGCTAGCTTGTTGCTCGAGTTGGATGTTGTCTGAAAACAGGCTAGTTAGGTTATATGATAAGTGTGCCCTACGAGTGAGGGAGAGCTATACAAATACATTTGATTTGACCTAGATTTCCTATCCGAGAACGAATTGAAATTAACTATTAATATATATTGGATGAACACACACAACCTTTTATCCATTCAAGCATATACATGCCAACTATTAATATATTAAATTGCCTAAACACACATAACCTTTTATCCATTCAAGCATATTTTATCCATTCAAGCATATAAATGACAATTATTAATATTATATTGCCTAAACAAACTCAACCTTTTATCCATTCAAGCATATGTTTGTTTCTTTTTGTACCTGGACTGCACCCTGGGCTGATGCAACAGTTGGTTGGGGGGCGCATTATAAATAAAAATAACATAACATATAAATGCTTTAAAAAATGCTAAAACGGCTTTAAATGTCAAGCACAATTCTTAAGGTGGAAATCTGCGTTAGGTTGTTCATGATGGGGGTAATTATGAATAGATTTTAATGCAGATTTTAGTGCAAAAATCTGTCAGTGGACTTGAATCACAAACATTGTGCAAACACGCCGATGCTATAGCCTAGCGCTGTGTTCCAAATGGTATGGAGCTAGCCTCCACCACATGTTCACACAGCACACAACTACATCAACAAACACTTTGACCAGCCACAGTGTGGTGGGGTTACCCTGTCAGAGCAGACCAGAGGGGTGGTTCTAACCTCAGACCTCCAAAGCCACAATCCCTCCCTCCTGGCCGCCCCCCCAGCTCTGCACCAGTGGTACAGTCCACTTCCTCAGAGTGAGTGGACTGTGGGCCCTTGTGCAACAGTGTGCTACTGTCCCGGTAATGTGTGTACACACGCCCGGTCTGTATTGTGTTCTGTGAGGACCCCGGGAAGAGCAGCCTGACTGCTGCTGATGTTGTAGTTAATGAGAATGAATTCATCAATATAATCAAATGACAGAGAGGCTGTGTGTGTCCCAATAGGCGTAGCTCTCTCCCCCACTTCCTCTCATTGCCCTGGGTACTTCCAAATTGCCCTGGCTGGTAAACGTTGCCATGTACACTGACTGAGATAGCATTTATTATGACTGGCAGGATATCCTCTCAGTTGACAGGGTTATCAATGAACCATTTAGAACAGTGCAATCATCCCCAAGTGTGTTACAGTGGGCTACATTATTGCAGTGGAGGAGAAGGTCACACACACACACACACACACACACAAGCGCGCGCGCGGCCAGGAGGGGGCCGAGGGAGGTAGTTTATTTTATACAGGACAGATGATTTCAATCATAGCCATCTGATAAGGGGCAGCACGCTGCCCTTTTCCAGACCAGGTCCCTGGGCCCGCGCTGCCTGTCATGCGTCTCCTATTAGACAGGCCCTGTTCCCCCCTCCGCTATCTGAGAGGGACAGGGCTGATACTGCAGGGAGAGGATACAGTACACCCATCCGCTGGGATAACATGCCCGCGCACGCACGCACACACACACGCGTACACACACACACACACACAGCCAGGAGGGAAAAGGCCCCATCCAGCCAGCCGTGGATGTGCTGAGGAAAGTATGGCGAAGTCGATATAAAGTAAAGAGCCTGAGGGAAGTTTAGAAATATGTCGGAATTCATGTCAAAAACAATGCCCCACTTTAAGGTTGTGTTTTGCCAGCATGTTTTAGACATACACGATTCCCACTACAGCAACTATGAGCCGACGTGTACAGGAAGCTCTGCTATATCGTTCAGAGCTGCTTTCTCCAACAAAATAGAGACTCGGTGTTCTAGAACCCTATAGGGTTGCATAGGGGCGGAACATTTACGGTAAATTTCAGGAAACTTTCTGGAAATTTTCCATGGGAAGTTAAGCTCGGGAATTTTGGAAATGTTGACCTTTTTTTTAGGCTATAACAGCTTTTTCTAAAAAAAAAATAATTTGATTTTATATACTTATTTTAGGATTTTATCCCGTTTTCATCCAATTTGGAAGTCAATTGATCCTGACCTGGTGCCCAGTTACCCCCTACTAAGTATTGAGGATTTGTCACACAACCCGGCCGATCGGCAATGTGAAAGGGAGAGACGACTCCTTGACTATCTCAGCTCACAACCATAATTCCAACATGAGAAAAAAATAGGCTCCTCCCTCTGGGATCCGGCCATACTTGGATCTGGCGAGACCGCCGGTCCCCGATGGGCAACTGCACCAGAACACGATGCATTGGACCTACACCACCGCGTACCCCTATAACAGGGAACTTAAATGTAGCCTAATTGGGGAAAAAACATAAAATGCAATTCTAGATCTTGCAGCATGAAACAACTGATTTAATGCAAATTCAGTTGAATTTCAACCCTGTACTGTGCATTCTTCACAGCTAACTCACATGCACAGCTAATTCCTAGCATCCTGCACACTAAGAGGGCTGTAGAATCCTTTCAAGTTCTAATCACAAATAGATTAAACAAAAATGTCATTTAAAAAATTTGTATAAGAAATGTTTGCCTGCATGTCTGCTTATGACAAAACAAAATGTTTATATTTATGTCTACATAACCTTATCTTACATAACCCCCAAATTCCCAGTTAATTCCCATAAATTCCTGTTAATTCCCTTGGACCCCTATGAAAGTTATTTTTATCCATATTCTTTTTTCTCAGTTGATTTTTTTCAGGATTCTTTTTTTTTTGGTTACGTTTTCACATCATATGTAAACAAGTGTAGATTGATGCCCACGGAGCAGCCAACCGCCACAACTAATGCTTTGTTTGGAAGTGTATGTCTCATGGGGCTTTCCCATTTAACTGTAGTTGATGTGTATTTAATGTAAAACTAGATGAGGTCACTCAGACAGTGCATACCTCCTCCCATGATGCATGTTGCACACATACAGCTCAAATCAGCTCGTCATTGATAAGCAGTTGGTACTTAAATTTGAAGTTCCCGTGGGGATTACTGAAGTGCAACTAGTATTGTCTCTGCAGGAAAAGCCCACACCAAGGTAGGGATGCACCAATTGCACTTTTCTTGGCCGATTCCGATTTCCGATTTTAAAAAGTCTGACCTGCCGGTTCCTGACGATCTTTCTAAGAACTATAATTGACAGCATACAAATATGTAATTTTTATTTAATGGAAAACTTAATAATAAAATATTGACTATTAATTAAATAACATTTTCTCCAAAACTGCAAGGTAAGCCTCTCTTTGACCCTATCGCTGTTGATTGACGATAACAGCACGCAAGGGATACATCCACCTCAATATTGAGAGCATGTGCATTTGCCTCTCCATATAAAACATGAAAGAAACAGGTGACTTTCATTTTGAAAAACCGCAAACGAGCAATAGTGAATAGTGATAGCGAAAATTAATCAACATGCGTGCATCTGCGAGTTAATGTTCCATAGGTGAATCAGGCAGGTTACCCAACCTCACCTACTCCAAACTACACCAAGAAGGCAACCAAACTTTTGAGCATGTCATTCTCACCATTCAGTCTCCTTGTGTGTGTGTGTGTGTGTGTGTGTGTGTGAGTGAGAGAGACAGGCACAGGCTGAGTGAGGGAGATGGTCTTTGCTGATAATTAGTGAAAATGCTTCTTAGACATCTTACTGCAAGTTAGAAACAGAACGTTTATAGTGTATCCTAAATAAATAGAAAATCCATTTTCAACACTGAATCGGGTATATGAAACGGATCGGCCAGTCGCTGATTTTCGGCTGATAGAATTGATAGCAGACAGACAGCAGTAATCAAGCCGCTAGATACGACAGGACTGATAGCAGTAGCCTAACTAGGGATACACCGATATAAAAATCTTGTCTGATACCGATAACAGATATCAATATTGCTGTTATGGCCGATAACCGATATTTACTGATGTTGATATGTTCTTTATAAAGCAAGTTTCTATGATAATCAAATTTTGTACATACTGAAAAACACAAGTAAACTCTGTCTCTATTTCCAAAACATTTGGACAATTCGATAAATCATAGGTTTACACATTATTTCCTCTCAAAAACAACACACAACAGCAGCTAGACAGAAATAATTGTTCACATCTGCCCTGTTTTGCACATCGGACAGATATCGATATATTAAAAAATGCCTAACATCGACCGATACAGATATGATTGCCGATATATCGTGCACCCCTAGCAGTAACCTAGCCGCTAGATACGACAGGACTGATAGCAGTAACCTAGCTAGCTACGAGCATAACTAGCAGTTGATCTACGCCATCGTGCCATAAAACAAGTCCAAAATGAATGGAGATGAATGGGCGGCTGTGTGGGGGCGGGTCTGTGGCGTCCCCCTCGGGTCGGAGCCGGCAGGGGGCGGTTTGGTGCCCTCCTGGCTCTCCCCTCGCACCCCCCAGTCCAAACCCTGTGTCTCTAGCGCTCCCCACACAGAGAACTGGCTTCACTCAAAGTTTGGTTTTAATTCGTGGATTAAATTCATTTAATTTCGGCTCCGAAATTGAATGGGCTCCAAGGTGGCTCATGCTACACCCCTCCACCAAGTTTCATGAAAATCGGTCTGGTAGTTTTGGCCTAATCCTGCTAACAAACCAACAAATGAACACACGCCACCGAAAACATTACCTTCTGCCCTGTGCTGTCGCTGGGGCGGAGGTAATAAATGAATACTAGGGAGAAATAGCGAACATGTTGCTGACATTGAAGATGCAGCAAATAAGAGGGCACTTGGACCACATTTATACTAATAGCCTACAGTGTCACTGGAAAAGGGCAAAACTTTCGCTGCAGTTGGTGAGAAAAATATGATTGACCCATATGACCCAAGGAATTAACAATCAGACTTTGCAGATCCCAGAGAACATTGTATGACGTATCGGTTCAGAATGACTTGCGGGATCATACTGAAGAGCCTAGCCTACTTCCTTGCAAATTCTTGGAGTGTTCCTCAACTTCCTCAGCCTACTGCACAGGAGCGTGACTTAACGTTGATGAGTGACTGACTGACTGAGTTAGTGACTGACTGACTGAGTTAGTGACTGACTGACTGTTCTGACTGACTGAGTTAGTGACTGACTGTTCTGACTGACTGACTGACTGACTGACTGGCTGGCTGACTGACTGACTGACTGACTGACTGGCTGACTGGCTGACTGGCTGGCTGACTGACTGGCTGACTGACTGGCTGTCCTGACTTCTGTCGTATGCCAAATGAAAACAAGTTTAAAACCTGCTAGTGTTCCAAGAGGTCTAAAGCCTCTAGGACTTATCTGTCAAAGCCTGGGAAAGCATTCCATTTCTCTTTCAATGTTACACGCACTGCTCTGCTCGAGTCAGACAGCCCATTTGACAAAGCTTTTAATCCCAATCTTGCTCTTCAAGACTACTTTACATCCTTTACCATTGTAATAACCCTCACAAGTAACATCCACAGCACACTTGAGAATCAACCACAGATGTATCCTTCTTTTCTTCTGCAGGAGAAAGGGGACATGCTCCAGCTAAATCACTTCCAGTAATAAATTAGCCTGACATTTTGTATATAGTCTGCATATTTCCTCTGTGTGTTCGGGGGCCTGGGGAACTGTACATCACTGCTTGCATCGTTAAGACCAGGACACTCCCCAACAACTGCGTTCTGCATCCAACACACACACACACACACACACACACACACCGAGACTGACGTGCGTAGCAAAACCACATAACCAACAGAGACGTTGACATTACCAGGCGGGCACGTTGCGAACGAGCCCCGGCCTACACATAAAACCGCATGACACACCGAAACACTTATCCCCCCACGCAGATACGAGCGTTCACGCCTCGCCTAGGAACACACACACGCATACACACACGCGCGGAAGAGTGTGGTATCAGCGTGTGAAACCCCGACACCCCCTCCTCTCAGGCGGGGAGAGCAGGAAGCGCGAGACAATGCGGAGGCTTCATACGGAGTTCAGCTCCATGCGTCTCCCTCCGCCACCAGGCTGAGAGCAAGCCTGCCGACGGCCCGGGCCCAGCCCCGCAACGGACCATATCCGCTCCACGGGGTATTTATAACTCAGGGAAGCCACGGCTCCTCGACACACACACACACACACACACACACACACACACACACACACACACACACACACACACACACACACACACACACACACACACACACACACACACACACACACACACACACACACACACACACACACACACACACACACACACACACACACACACACAACCACGCGTGCGAGCGCAACACAAACGTGATTTCCTCAGGGGGGTAGGCTGCAGTGATTTGAAGCTGAACAGCGTGTGACAGTGGGAGTTGGCAGGTTATGCTGCTTTCACCTTCACACCGGAGACAACATCAACGACAATAGTTTGTGACGTGAGTTATAGCCGGTTTCCTGTTCAAAGCCGCACGCTCGAGGTTGATGAAATGACTGACAATGAGGCAAAGAATGACCGTATTACATATGACTTATGACCTCGGTGATGAGTCACAAAGCACTGCTGAAAGTTTAAGAGGTTTGATAGAGACCGAACAGCTGTTGCACACAGTTGGCCGCATACTTTCCAGCACGCACTATGAGGTAGATGGTGGCCTGTACAGGACATTGTTGAGGTCAGGGTACAACAGGGTTGACAACAACAGTAGGCCTGTGTGAGAAACACCTTTTCTCATCCAGCCACTTCACAAAGAGTTGTCGACTGCATGTGAAACTCGCAGCAACCAGACCTAAATGCACCTTCAGTGACTCGCACAGTGCACACTAATGTTAATCAAAGTGATAAACCCATATGTACCTAATTTACCAGTTACAACAGACTTGGAAACAAACAATACATAAGGTAGCGATTGAAAGGCTGTGTCAAAGAGTGGGAAAGGGAGAGCGAGAAAGAAAGAGTGCGAGACAGAGAGAGAGGGAGAGAGAGACTGGGGACAGAGAGAGAGGTTGAGAGAGAGTATTGACAGAGGTAGAGAGGTTGAGAGAGAGAGGATTGAGAGAGGTAGAGAGAGGTTGAGAGAGAGAGGATTGAGGGAGGGTTGAGAGAGAGTGTTGAGAGAGGATGACAGAGAGCAAAAGGGGGAGAGAGGGAGAGAAAGAGAGAGAGGGAGAAAGGGAGAGATAGAGAGAGAGAGAGAGAGAGAGAGAGACGTGTGACTCTCAGGGTAAAGTCTCTTCAGAAATCCATTACCTTGTCCCAAAGACAGTCACATTAACTCCATTAGAGGGTGTATCTGAATAAAATGTCCCTTTGATGTGCTGGGATTTCAGAGCTTCCTCCATAAACACATCACAGCAAAAATTCAGAAAATGTTCCCGGTCCGGCATCTCTACCAGAGCTAAGTGGCCATCTTGAAATGTGATTTATGTCTATGTAAACAAAATCCCACCCTATGAACAAAGGTTGGAGCTCTTTAAAGATGTTCTAACTTTTAAGCGCTATCTAGCCTAAGATCTAGGGGTGTGGAAATGCACTGAGGAAGAAACAATCTTTGAGACAGAGGTGGGGTGTGGAAATGCACTGATGGAGAAACAATCTTTGAGACAGAGGTATGTCACACAACAGTGTTGCAGCTGTCAGTCGACATCTGTACATGCAAGTACATCTTCATTTTCAGCTACTATTACACAAGTTATTAGATTCATACAGGAGTCATGCTATATTTTGTTTTCTCGTACAATAGTTAAGGTATAGCTGGAGTGAGGATAGCAGGTCAGTGAGCTGTCTGTATCTGTGTACTTGTCTCTGTGTATTTGTAGTGTATGTTATGTAATGTCTTTAGATTGCTAGTCTTGCACTTTGCCTTCAGCACTAGATCATGCTCTTAGTCACTTGTTTTAGAAAGAAGATGCACTTGTGAGTTCTGGCAAGTAGTAGTACACTGGCTTTTCCTACGTTAAATGCAATTATTGTTAGTCGCTATGGATAAAAGCGTCTGCTAAATGACTAATGTTATGTAATGTTTTGTCTGTATGTCTTTATAATTTTGTATTTGTGTTTATAAGACCCCCTCGGAAATTAGATACTACATCTCAAGGGGCTATCCTTTCAATAAATTCAAATGTACATTTTTGCTAACTAGAAGTGACAGTGCCACGCTTGCTTAATATAGGTTCTGGCCCTAACCTCATTCCATGTCCAAAACAGTAGAATGACAAATGATTTCTGCAATTGACCCTGGTGTGCTTTACCTAACCAGCCAACTTTATTTTACTTAGACTTGTCTTGAGATGTTTGCTTCTACTGCCTAGAACGCAATATATTAACCTCAATGGGATTCCCGGAAAGGAGCTGACAATTCAAATAACCTTACACACAATAGACACATTTTACTTCATCAAAAACGTCATGCATAAAACAGTCTTATGTATGTTAAGGGCTTTCATATAGGGACCAAGACCAGACTTGACATAACCTGTCATCAAGTGCTTGACACTGCTCTGGTTGAGTGGGTGTGATAAACAGAGCCTATGTGAGGTTCAACTGCTTCTGCCAAATTCTGAAAGAGGCCATCATTAAGAACAGGAGAGGGACCTTTATGGCCCCAGGGTGTCTATGCAAAACAGCAAATAAACACCCATGAGGAAATTGGTTACTGCCTCACAAAATAGGTTTGGACAGTACAGTCTACTTAACCATCAATGTTGAACTCATGAGACATATTCTGAGGTCTCCATTTTAATGGTTGTTTAAATTTTATTCATACAGGATGGACATGACCTTTCTAAATAAGAAAAGACAACAGTTTCTCTGTAGGGCTCTATCATCCCTCAGCCCAATATCTCAGCCACCATGCTGTCATGTATCTCTCCCACATGCTTCCTGTAGCGCTCCGAGGTTGAATATAACAACCGATGACAACAGACACTCATGACCTGACCACCCGCCAAACGACCTGCCTGATAGAGAAGAGGCTTGCGCTGGGTTGCATCATGCAGCCTTCAAGTGACTTCTGCTCTCTCACACAACGGGCTAGTGTGAAAGCGCCGAGCGGGGCCAAGTGACCCGACCGACCCGCGGACTCCGCGGCCCGACTTCCCCCCCAGAGGTTCACGTCGGTCCTCGGTCCGATCCGCAGAGATAGCGGGAGGGCTGTTTCCTGTGTGAGCCCACGCCCCGCGGTACAGTAAGCAACCGCAGATAACATCGCTCGGTGTAAATGAGCGTGGGTGCACGGCGGCGCTCTGAACTACGCCGATAGGATGTCACTCATATCTGTCGATCTGTGTACTCCACACAGGAAGTTTACCGAAGGGCTGACACGTAGCCTCCTCTGGACCTAGCTCGCTGCCGAGGCCATTAGCAGGGTGGAAGTTCAATCCCAGACTTTGCGGTCCCATAGCAACAGGCGCCATATTGAAGACTCCAGAACTTTCTGTGGTTTACAGAAGAGATAAGCTAAACAAAGGGGTTTTAAGGCACCATGTTCACCCCCACAGAAGAGCAGTTTTGAAGCAGGGCAACCATGTATGGATAAAAAAAACAGATCTGATGGCGACAACAATCTCAACAATTGGAGAAGAGATACAGTCAAAAGATTAAGTATTTCCTGTGCACACTGACCACAAATGCCAGTCTGCCCAATTATTTCATTTCACAAAACCCACAAATTACCTATCCATAGATTTCACTCAAACCCACAAAGTACCTATCTATAGATTTCACTCAAATTACAATAGTTGATGGTAGTCTCTTGTAAGTCTAAATACCTGCGCGGTTTACTTTCTCATAGGTCTTGTGTCAAATCAGAGGGCCTTTTATACAAGGTGAAGTGTTTCAAGCTTGACTGTGAGCACATTTATAGTGTCAGGGCCTGGCACTGCATGTCTGGAAAAAACAACAGGCCAGCACTGAATGGCCCTCTCTGTGTGGAATAAACTTTATATTGGCACTGCAAGTGACTGCACACTGAGATTCACAACTAAATGTGTGGTTTAGACCTTAGGTCTGTGACAGTTGGAATTCCTCTTTCTAATGGGAATTATTCCCAGACTGGGAATAACACAATAATCAAACACTTGCTCACTGCCAAGCATTCACTCCCTGCAGCTGAACCAACTCTGGCAGAATGTTTGTTCATGTTTGCCTGCGTGTTTTCTAAAGCCATCATGGCATACAAATATGACAAGCATATTATAAAGGCTAAAAGTGATATTACCGGTCAGCATAGCCACAGATAACAAGTAGCCTATTATTTGACACAATATTGCAGTCAAGTTGGTACACTGATGAAGTGGGATCATGTCCAACAGCAGATGGTGACTGTTGTCAGGGGGGAAGGGTCGGCATTGTATCCTACAACACATGTACAGTAGGCTACAGTACAACCCCATATACTCTATAAGAGGGCCTCTTTGGCGAAACCTAATGTTTACCCTTCAACAAAAGTTTAATATTTCAGAGGCGACAATATAATGGCTTAAACTACAGCCATCCAAAACAATATTAAGCTCCATGAAAACATCAACAAGTTAGGCTCGCCTCGTCCTGAAATGTCATGGACTCGAAGGCTGAGATTGCAACCCGATGAGCAGCGGCAACAACTTGTTCCAGACTGGTCTTACCCGTTTTTGAACATTTGTGAGTTTAATATAGCCTGTCTGTAGCTACGATGTAACCAACACCAGATACAACGTTACTCTGATTCATTTAAATTATTTAGTAGCTACAGTAAACTACAGTAACTTCGATCACAGGGCATGCATTCACTTAATTTCGGGATTTGAAGGGAGATGATCCGTCTTCTTAGGACATCATATATTTAGAATAAGCTACTGATGTATCACATATAAGAATCAAACATAGTTCACAACACGAGAAGCTGTTTTCTTACCGAACATTTAATGAGCACCAGACCGTAGTTCATCCTGGAACTAAGCGCCGTGAGCGCTGCGACAATTCCTCAACTTCAACTTCAGTCTAGAGATCCCAAAGATTCGCCCAAAACTTTTACAGGCAAAAATAAAACATTCTACATGAGAAAGAAAAAACCCCACTCTTGAATCGTCCGTTAGCCAGTTCTTTCCATAAATGCGCAATTCTGAAGCGGTGTTTGTACTGCGAGTGCTCACTGGAACGGCAGACACGCCAATGGAGCGTTTTCCCTGAAAGTGAGATCGAGTCATTGACGTCAGCTAAGGAGCCAATCGTGGAGCACTAGGAATGGGATGGGGGGAGGGGAGGGGGGTTAGTGTAAAAAAAAAAATGGTGTGCTTGTAACGCTGACGATAAAAACAACATCCACAACAACTCTCATCTCAACAACCCAAGTTATCAACACAGTCTAAATGTAGCAAAGCCTTTGCTGAGTTTAATGATTGTTGTGCCATAGATCGATAACAAGATTGTGCACGAGAAGAGGGGCATACTGTACAATACTACTGGGCCTCCTGCCACAAACACTCCTGTATGTTGGGAAGAACATGTGACTGACTAGCATCTTGTGCTGTGTTCTCTATCTATAGAGAACACAAAATATCAATCAATCAATCAATCAAAGCTTTATATATATGTATAAATATACATATATTTATGTATAGCGCATTTCATACCCAGAGGCAACACAATGCGCTTTACAGAGAACTATGTAGGCTAGTCTAAACAGTAGTAAATATGAACTGTAGTACAATATGCCCAGGGGGTCTCCATGCCCCTTTAAATCACAGAATCCTCCATAGATCTACAGATCCAATGGCTTTTCCTTACGCGTCAAGAGCATTATCGTGCAATCAGCAACACATGACTGTCAGAGAACGAACAGGGGTCACAGTAAATTGTTAAATGCTGTACATGTAACGCCCCCGTGATAGCTAGGGGTCTTTTCATCGAGCAGTGAGTTCATTCAGTTCAACTCGGTTGCACTCACCCACCTGAACTCACTCCACACATCACAACCACCCCCCGGCTGGTCAAGATGAGCCCAACTGTGTATCCGGGTCACGGCACCACTGTCACTAGGTTTCACTCAATCGCTTCCACCCTCACTTTACTCACGCTGGGTTCGATCTCAGATCCTCTGACATACACACATGACAACCTTAGATAAACACCACTTCAGTAGCCAGCTACCATCCCATATTAAAGACATTGTCATGACTAAAATACTTTTTAGCCTGAAGACAAACTTTTTAAAAGAGACAGACAGACAGACAGACAGACAGACAGACAGACAGACAGATAGATAGATAGATAGATAGATAGACAGACAGACAGACAGACAGACAGACAGACAGACAGACAGACAGACAGACAGATAGATAGATAGATAGATAGATAGATAGATAGATAGATACTTTAATGATCCCCCTAGAGGAAATTTGACATTTCAGCAGTGGGAAAATTACAGCCAAGGTTGGAAATGCCGATAAAGAATATGCATAGTAGCAATAATAAGCATAAAGAAGAAGAAGAACAACAAGCACTATATACATCCATCCATACAGCAGTGAGAATGTGACTGATGAGCTGTGGAACCATTTGGAAAGCAGTGTCTGTTGTATGTATGTATGTATGTATGTATGTATGTATGTATGTATGTATGTATGTATGTATGTATGTATGTATGTATGTATGTATGTATGTATGTATGTATGTATGTGTGTGTATGTATGTATGTATGTATGTATGTATGTATGTATGTATGTATGTATGTGTGTGTGTGTGTGTGTATGTATGTATGTATGTATGTATGTGTGTATGTATGTGTGTATGTATGTATGTATGTATGTATGTGTGTGTATGTATGTATGTATGTATGTATGTATGTATGTATGTATGTATGTATGTATGTATGTATGTGTGTATGTATGTATGTATGTATGTATGTATGTATGTATGTATGTATGTATGTATGTACTGTATGTATGTATGTATGTATGTATGTATGTATGTATGTATGTATGTATGTATGTATGTATGTATGTATGTATGTATGTACGTGTATGTATGTATGTATGTATGTATGTATGTGTGTATGTATGTATGTATGTATGTGTGTATGTATGTGTGTATGTATGTATGTATGTATGTATGTGTGTGTGTATGTGTGTGTGTGTGTGTGTGTGTGTATGTATGTATGTATGTATGTGTGTATGTATGTATGTATGTATGTATGTATGTATGTATGTGTGTATGTATGTGTGTATGTATGTATGTATGTATGTATGTATGTATGTATGTATGTATGTATGTGTGTATGTATGTGTGTATGTATGTATGTATGTATGTATGTGTGTGTGTATGTGTGTGTGTGTGTGTGTATGTATGTATGTATGTATGTATGTATGTGTGTATGTATGTATGTATGTATGTATGTATGTATGTGTGTATGTATGTATGTATGTATGTATGTATGTATGTATGTATGTATGTATGTATGTATGTATGTATGTATGTATGTGTGTGTGTATGTATGTGTGTATGTATGTATGTATGCATGTATGCATGTATGTATGTATGTATGTATGTATGTATGTATGTATGTATGTATGTATGTATGTGTGTGTGTATGTATGTATGTATGTATCTATGCATGTATGTATGTATGTACGGTAGTAGAGTCTTAAGTGTCTTTAGTGTCTTACGTATTTATATGCGAATGTATTGGGAATGTATGAGTTTTATGTTTTAGTGCGTTGTGGCCTGTGCAGACCATTGCTGTAACAGATGAGGACGACAGTGGAAATAAGTGGACTTTAGGTGTGAATTCCTCAACAACGTGAGACATGCTTGTGGCCAAGTGGGCTTTTTAAACCTGTGTATTTTAACATCTGTTCAATAAATGCTTTCATTCATTCATACGCCACTGAAAAGCTATAGCGATTCAATAGCCCGGGGTGTGCAGTAGGCTATTTACACCAAGGAGTGAGTTTAACCAATTAACTCGGTTATATGCACATCGAGATCTCCTATTCTGTCGCTCTGTAAAACGATTCTCGCTGGTTACATCTGACCATCAGAGATGACCTCTGTTGTGAATAGAAACACCAAAGAAAAGCACTCATGTGCCACTGTGAGAGTTGTGGGAAACCATCAAAAACCCAGAAGGCTTGACTCATCATTTAGGCTTGTGGCTTGCCATTGAAAAGGCTAATCCTAGGAGGATTAAAGTGAGCTCAGTCTTCACATGCTGTAGCAATGCCGTTTACTCACACCAAGCCGCTTTATTTGAGGTAATTAAATCCTGTTTGAATTGGAAACATCTACAGCTTCCATGTGACCGTGGCAGCAGAATGGGCAGGGGGAGCGAGTGAGGGGAGAAAGGCTAGTCTCATTCCTCAAAGTTATTTTGAACTACAGTTTGAAAGCAGAATGAACAGAATGGGCCAGGCCAAGAATCTTTAACTTTTTTTGGCAAATAGGTTCAAGTCGAAGAACAGCTGCATCCTCACTGAAAAATGTGAAGGAGAAAAATCTAAACATGTTTCAGCTTCACTATCTAGGAAATCTTCACTGTTCCTTCCACTGGGATCACTTCCTGTGTTCCTCCTTGTGAGCTCATTTGACTACGTGCTCGAAAACAGGAAGTAGATGATAGGCCTGTTCACAAGCATATCCTGACCGCGGCTGAGCCTCACAAGCCTTTCCATGAGTCCTTGTGTCCTCTCTCCTTGCCTCCTTCTCCGAAAGCTACGGAGGACACGACGGGGAACCTGGGTTCAGAAGGTGATGAGGTCAGAGGATGTGAGGAATCAAGCTTAGACTTCCTTCCTTCCACTTAAGTCCTGTTTACCTTCATTGGTTTGCAGAATAAAACTCTCTATCGTGAAAGTAATCGCGTACTGTACGTTAATGTCATCAGATGACATGTGGACTTGCGATAACCCCGCATTTCCTGTGTGGATGGATGGGAGGCCAGATAGAGGGCTACTGGGGAGGGGGAGGGGCACGGGGGTTACGTGCGCGTGCACGTGCGCGACGGAGAGTGTGTCTGTGACCTGCAGAGGAAAAGGCACCAAAAATAAAGGGAAGCTAAACCTTCCTGAGCGTCAACAACTCATCTGGTGACGCCTGCTGTGTATTGTTTCTGGGGCTGTTTAGGAAGGTGGTGGGAGGGGGGGGTGGGTGGGGCTTCTAGATGTTTCTTTAGCTGGGTTTCCTTTTGGAGACAGTGATGCATGTTTACACCTGGTGCCGGGCCGCCGTATCCAAACTCACTTTCAAAAGAAAGTCACGCTGTTGGCCAACCTCTTGGAAACGGGCGACATCTTCAATATCACCAGCCTTTGATGTACATTATGTAGATTTGTTATGTGTCTTTTGTATCTCTATTGTCTTTTGTCGTTTCTTCTTGCCGTAAAACCAGTTGCCCTCTGGGGACAAATAAAGTTCAAGTTGAAGTTGAGTTCAAATGCTCTTTTGTTCATGGACTCGTTTGTGTTGTAGCCATGCCCGAAAACAATGATCTGGCTCATAGGGAGCTGTAGGCTGTTAGGTTAACATGCTAGCTTACATCAATGCTACAAAGTCACATTAGCATGATGGTATGTAAACAAACGAGCAAGCAACACTGGAAATGTAACAACTTGTGCTGTTTCCAAAACATCAGGTGAGATTCCAGACATATTGCAACATCAGGTGCTTAGCTGTCTGACAGAGTAGTTAATCAGTAATTACCATTCAGGTTTTCCCCTGTTAGAGTTTTTATTGGGGGTGGACAGAGCCAGTGAGTTAGTCATAGTCATAGTCATGCACTCTTATTTAAACACGCACCAAATGACACCTGTTAAGGGCGCCTTGGGCTCGGACTCTAAAGAACAGAACACTTAAAGGTGACATGGCAAGATAAGAAAGGACAACATACTAAACATGGGGGAAACCAACATTCCTAACTGCACACATTTAAGACAGACATTCATACTACATAAAACACAACAGAAACACCTAGTAGCCCAGAGCTAACTGAGATGCTCAGTAGCTCAGAAACATCTCAGTTCACGACAGTAGTGGGTTTTAAGCAGAGTCTTGAAAGTCTGTAGGTCCGGGGCTGACTTGATGGTCAGTGGGAGGTCGATCCACAGCCGTGGAGCTGCCACTACGAAGGCTCGATCTCCCCTCGTTACCAGCCTTGACCAGGGGACCTTCAAGAGTCTCCGTTTGTCGGATCTGAGCGATCTTACTGGACCGTAACATTATATAATCTGTTATGTTGAGACAGAGTGAGTAGCCTGAAGACAGCGAGATCATGGGTTAGTGGCCAACGGTGGACACAGCAGCGTGAAGCCACATGAC
>NC_140235.1:38235978-38238478 GCF_949987555.1 Borostomias antarcticus | reverse complement strand
TCTCTCTCTCTCTCTCTCCCTCCCTCCCTCCCATACTCTGTTCTCTCCCTCCTAACCCCCCCCCCCCCCCCCCCCCCCCCCCGCTACGAAGCACACAGACTTCCTGTGTGTCCTGGCCTGAATGGTATGCGCACAGAGTGGGTGTCTGGGACGCCTTTCATCCGGCATGGAAAGAAAAGAGCAGTCGTGAGAGAGAGAGAGAGAGAGAGAGAGAGAGAGGGAGAGAGAGAGAGAGAGCGCGCGAGAGAGAGAGAGGGAGGGAGAGAGAGAGAGAGAGAAAGAGAGGGAGGGAGAGAGAGAGCGAGAGAGAGCGAGAGAGAGAGAGAGAGAGCGAGAGAGAGAGTGAGAGAGAGAGAGAGAGTGAGAGAGAGAGTCATCTTTAATCCGTTTGAGTCAGAGCAGTTGTCCAGGGGCAGGCAGGGGGGCGGGGAGGAGGGTATTTGGTGGAGGGGGGGGGGGGGGTTCTGCCAGAGATGTGTGTGTGTGTGTGTGTGTGTGTCGCGTCTGGAGGGGAAGAGGGAGGCCTGGGTCTGGCCTGCCTGGGACAGATGACGTCCCGGCTGGCAGGCCGTTTGCATGGCGGCCCGGGGCAGAGACGAGCAGAACGGGCCCGGGGCACCAGAGCGAGGAGCGACCCGGCAGACTACCGCTAGAACGACAGAGTCCATTTTCGCCATTTCTGCATGTGTACAACACTGAAAGGAGGTGACACATATCAATTTTTCCCACATTCCAACGCGAAGGCAACTGGGAACGCACAGTCCCTTGGCTCTGCCGAGTGTGGCTCTATGAGCCGGGTTCTGTCTCCCGTCCAAGTGCTGGGCTGCGTTTGGCATGACCAGACAGGGTGTAGCTGGCCTAACAGCGCCAGGTTCCACCGGGACCCTGCTCACAATTTAAAGGGGAACACATGCGAGTGTGAAAGCCTGACGAGAAAGTCACGGAAACCCGCTCACCATTGCACGCATACACACATGAGCATATTATACAATGGGAACTCACGCCAAGTCAGTACGACGTTCCAGCAGTGGTAGAATCTGGTCTCTGGGATATCTTAATGTCAATGGCGCCATCTAGTGTTTAAAGAGGTGTACTGCACACTTGGGTTCACAGGCGGCTCACAGGGGAATAGCCCTGAATTCAATGGCGATAATGGTGGTATCAACTTCCCTACCCAAGGAAGCAATATTAGCAATATTAGCTTACAGAAACATACACTTTACAGAAACATACACTTTTAAAGCAAAGCTAATGAAAATGTGGGCATATTGTAGTCTTTCACTGCATATTTATTTCAAAACATGATAGAGTATACATTTTGCAAATCCCGTTGAAGGGAAAAAGAAAGAACATAAAATTGGCTAAAATATACATCAAATTGTGATAAGCAGCATAATCATCAAACAATTCACCCGCTTAACATAAACATTAAAACTATAGCGTGGGAAAGGAAACTCAGTCAAATAAACTGTGAGGATAGAGAATGTGTTAATGTTTCATGGCATGAAATCAAACATAGATGTATCCCACTGTATAGGCTACTGTACATAATAATTCTTTCAGGATACATTTTTCATTATTCAACTTTTTTCAACTGTTAAGCTTTACTCTAACAAAAACCATAACGATGGCATGAGAACTACAGGACAGGTTGTAAGTCGAGGCAAAAATGTAGCAACACCAGCTCAAAAATAAAGTGATTGTGTTGGAATGAAAATCTCAGCACAGTCGACAAATATATCATTTTAAATCAGGAAATCAGCACGTTTTCATAGTTTTTCTCCAAAGCAATACAGGTCTAAAGATAGTAGCTTGTGAGAGATACACATCACATACCTGAATGAACTCAAATACTAGATTACTAGGCTGGATTCTCCAAAAGGACACAGAACAGATCTTCAGGGTCACACTCACATGCGTGTGCATGTATGCAAGCATCGTACACACACACACACACACACACACACACACACACACACACACACACACACACACACACACCTCCTTACATGCACACCCATACACAGACCCACGCATCCAACCCTCTCTCTCTTTCACACACGCAAGCACGCACACACACACACACACACGCACATACACACACACACACACACACACACACACACACACACACACACACACACACACACAGACACACACACACCACACTTGTAGATAATCTGAAACCTGTACTTTACACACTAATGGTGTTGAACAGATTACTATAGTTACTGTGGGTGTAAGAACATGAAAATGCAACGTTTCCAATGATATATTGTTGTTTTGCTTGTATTCTAATTGTATGTACTACACGTGGATATTGTGTGTGTGTGTGTGTGTGTGTGTGTGTGTGTGCATGTGTCAGCACATATGCATATTTGACTGTGTATGTGTTTTGACAACAGTGTATAAGGTTTGCATACTGGACTTGGGATTCTCTGATATTCTGGTATTACATCAGTGTGTGTGTGTATGTGTATGTGTGTGTGTGTGTGTGTGT
>NC_140235.1:38195881-38230881 GCF_949987555.1 Borostomias antarcticus | reverse complement strand
TGAAATATGTAGCGCAGCGTTAGCAGCTACAGCGGCAGGTTAATCGAGGGCTCGGGAAGTTTTGGCAGGCTGGTTGAATCCTGCTCTGTTTCTCTCTCAGACAAATATGAAAAACACAGTTCTGTTCATGGGCAATTAAGGTGGGTAATACATTATTGTTACACCATAGCTGTGAAATGATGATAATGATGATATACCAACATGAACTGTGTGTGTATGTGCGTGGGTGTGTGCACGGCCGTGCGTGTGTGTGTGTGTGTGTGTGTTGCTGGCGACAGGAAGCAAGTTTCTGTCTACTGATGCTTTACAGATGTTTTCGTTTTTGGAAGAGATGCCGATCGGAAAAAAACACAAAAAAACAAAGATGGCCGCCATAACCACGCCCGAGGCAGGACCATGACGTAAACAGAGCTGGGCGATGGCGGCGTGGCGTGGCGGAACGGGTGCCCAGCTGATTTGGCGGGACTGACTGCGGGGGCTGGGAGGGAGATAACGGTGTGTGTGTGTGTGTGTTCCCAAGTCCTGAGGAGGAACTAACTCACCCTGAGGCTTGGCGTCGTGTAGCAGCTTGCGATCTGCAAAGACACAGACACACCAAGTGAGCTGGGAAGGATTCAGAAATCCTAGCACTCAAATACTATGGGGCTTATAATTACTTTTTGGAAAAACACTCTTTTTTGCATGTGTGTGTGTGTGTGTGTGTGTGTGGGAGTGTGTGTGTTTATGCAGTGCAGCTTAGTTTTAATGTGTGGGATGTGGTAAGCCAGATTGTCTGCCTGCCTCCCCCCCCCCCCCC
Source organism: Borostomias antarcticus (assembly GCF_949987555.1). Taxonomy (NCBI): domain Eukaryota; kingdom Metazoa; phylum Chordata; class Actinopteri; order Stomiiformes; family Stomiidae; genus Borostomias; species Borostomias antarcticus. Next base: position 38,230,085 of record NC_140235.1, on the reverse strand, counting down.
CCCCCCCGGGGGACAGAGAAAATGGAAGACGGATTCATACGGGACATCTGAGGACAGGGCGCTGGCACGCCGGCGGGAACGGACGCCGTTCGGTCGGACTCGCACGCCGCAGCTCCGTCACGCCTCATGAAAGAGTTTGCGTCTTTCGCAGCTTTTGGCACCGGTAGCGATGAACTCAATCGAGCGATTTCTTTTGTCGAAACTAGTGAAGTGTGTGTGGGTGTGATAACTGGCACAGCCAACAGTTGGGACCAAATGTTCTATAGGTGATGATGGTGATGATGATGATGATGGTGATGATAATGATGATGGTGATGATGATGACGACGACGACGATGATGATGATGATCTAAGCATAGTCATAATGAACAAGGTGATGCATCTATAACGATATCCACAGTTATATCCATAATGATGATGATGATGATGATGAAGAACCATTATTTTGCAGGACTACCAACAGTCTGGTGTGGTGGTGGTGGTGATGAGGATGAAGATTATGATGATGATGAAGAAGATTATGATGATCATCATCATCATCATTTACACACCTCTCCAAGGCTACGGTGCGCGTTTTCTAAACCATTTCACTCCGCGTTCCCAGAATCCCCGGCGGCGCTGTTACTCACTCTGCGTGCAGAGTCCCCCGGTGCAGTTGTGGATGGCGAGCGCTGGCCCGTCGCACAGCCGGCCGCCATGTTTGGGCTCTGGCGCCGTGCAATCTCTGCTCCGCCTCCGCTCACACTCCGCGCTGCATGCCGTCCACTCTGACCACTCCCCCCAGCCGCCGTCCACTGAGACACACACACACACACGCACACACACACACACACACACACACACACACGCACACACGCACGCGCACACGCACACACACACACATCGGGAGTGTGAACAAAGACCCACATCTATGCACGGAAGCAAGCAAAGCCCACACACACACACACAAGCACGCAGACATGCAGACACACACAGAGACACGCACACACACACACACATAAAGTGCACATAAAATGCAGGCACAGGAGCACAGAGCCAACCCAGGTCACTGATCAGCAGAGTCAGCAGAGTACCCAGAGAAAGGTAACAAAAGCAGCCGAACTCAGACCTGAATAAGCCCAGTTATCGGTTCATAGACCTTCCTGAGATCCCTCTTAAGAAACTACCAGCATTATAACCAGCCTATTTCTCCCCCGGGGCCATGTTTGAAAAGCCCCATGTTCTACCCTGACCTGGGTATAACAGTTTGCTTTTGTCTAGTTTCCATTAAATGTTCTTTCCAGTTTCAGAATCCCCCCCCCCCCCGCAACCCCCATTGACCCCCCCCCCCCCTCCTCCCCCCCCTCGACTGGACCAACAACTGATCCCTTGACACTGAGTCCTTGCACCCCGTCTTCATAATAGACAAGAACTGACTGTATTACTGTACATCCGATCACTTGAACCAACACCTGACAACAACAACAACTGACTCTGTACAACCGTACACTTGAAAGCTATTTATTTGCACTGCCTATATCAAGGACACCGTCCTCCATGATTGGATGGGATATGCAGATGAGGATCAAATTGATAGAATTGACAGACTGCTAGACCATAGATAGTAAAGTGCCAGTTTGGGAACATTAATATGTCTAGCTCCATACCCAGGACTGGAATGAGGAACTGATTAGTGCTGATAAAGTCACTGTAAGGACAAGCAATGACAAGAATTCTAATGTACCTGTACTGGTACTGGTTATATATGGCTACTCAACTTTTCTATGCTATTCTATTTTAATGACTCCATAGGCTCTCAAGGTCTCTGCTTATCTTAAAGGCCCCCCATTATGAAAAACGTATCTTTTTCAGTGCTTGTGCACATACACTATATTAACAAAAGTATTGGGACACCTACATTACACTACAGGAGCTTTTATGACATCCCATTCTAAATTCATAGGCATTCATATAGAGTTGGTTCTCCCTTTGCAGCTATAACAGCTTCCACTGTTCTAGGAAGGCTTTCTACAAGATTTTGTCCAAGAATGTTAATGCTTCAGCTTACAGCTTAAGACATTTTGGACAATTCCATGCTTCCAACACTGTGGGAACAGTTTGGGGAAGGGCCTTTTCTGTTCCTGCATGACTGTGCCCCAGTGCACAAAGCAAGGTCCATAAAGGCATGGTTGGGTGAGGTTGGTGTGGAAGAACTTGACTGGCCCGCACAGAGCCCTGACCTCAACCCCATCCAACACCTTTGGGATGAACTAGAACGGAGATAGTGAGCTAGGCTCTCTCGTCCAACATCAGTGTCTGACCTCACACATGCTCTTCTGGATGAATGGGCAAAAATTCCCACAAACACACTCCAAAATCTTGTAGAAAGCCTTCCCAGAAGAGTGGAAGCTGTTATAGCTGCAAAGCTGCAATAATCCCTATGAATTTAGAATGGGATGTCATAAAAACTCCACACTGTAGGTGTAATGTGAAGGTGTACCAATACTTTTGTACATATAGTGTACATGTGGGTCTCTGATGGGCCTCGTAACACACAAACTGTGAAATAAGATCCTGTCAGTTTTATGTGGGCCACCAAATTCTGAAGACGTGATTCAACAAGCCATTCCGATTTGCCTCCGGTTGTGATGTCACAACTGGACTCGTTAGAATTATATGGTCCCCATCTGAAATGAAAAATATGTTCTTTAAATGGGGGTGGGGAGCAGTAGCTCATTTGCATTTCATGGCTACAGACACAGAAGCGGCCAGTTGAGAACAGGACTGAAACATGCTAGAATGCTAAATCTCAGTGGTATTTTCAGCAAATAATATTCAAAGACATGTTTTAGGGACACCAGAGATTGCTTTGCCTGCTTCTTTTGTATTCAGACCGTTTCGTTCTCGGTCACTCTCTGCCGTTGTAACACCCCTACAGGGATTAATAAAGTTTTATCTTATCGTATCTCGCTTTAATTTTCTTTCTCTCGTTTTCTTTCCCTCCGGAGAAGAGATTCTCAGCTGTTGTCCCATTCTCTCCCACGCCCCTTTTCACTCTGCGTCTCTGTCACCCTGCTCTAGCTCTGCTTCACATTTCAGACACAAACTCCTGTCAGTCTGTGAAATGGGGTCAGGCGACGTATCTATAATAGCTGTTTGGAAGGAAATTACCTCAGACACAGTAGAAGAGCCTGCAGCCCTCATGGGCGAACAGTGAATACAGATTCTCTGGCTAACAGTGCTGCCCGTCAACTATACCTTCCCCGACATTGTCCTGTCCATCCCCATCCTTGGGAACGTCAGGGATGTCACATACTGTAGTGGTTCAGGTCAGTGTTGAGGTCAAGCGCTACAACACTGTCATAAGGGTTCGGTGATGATGTGCTCTGTTGAATCATGTCGAACTAAAATTTGCATCCTTGGAAGAGAATTAGGAGCAATATGTCTCTCCTATGATGCTTTTTTAGCCTCTCTTACTCTGAAATGTAATTTAATGTAATGTATTGCTTTATAAATGTTCTTAGCCGGTAGACAAACATACTCCTGGAGCTTGCTCGATCGCCTTGTTGAGAGGGGTCAGGGAAGAATTTTTACAGCTCACTTATCTGGCCCCCAGGTGATTACTGTTTTTTTACTTACCTCTGGAATATGTAGAGAGTGGGTCGTATGCCCACCTCCCTTGTTCTCTGTAAAGCGCATTGTGTTGCCTCTGGGTATGAAATGCGCTGTACAAATAAAGCTTTGATTGATTGATTGATTGAGTAATAGGACAGGACGGTATTGGTCAGTCGGACGTGCAAAAGTACAAGATCGTGTCAGGATTGGACAGAGGCTTACCTGGACAGAGAGCGTTGCAGGTGCTCTTCTGTACCGACATTCCCTCACAGAACGCGCCTCCGTTGAGAGGGGCGGGGTTAGTGCAGGTACGAGAGCGTTTCTGGACGCCCCGCCCACAGCGCACGTTACACGACGTCCAGTCCGTCCACAAAGACCAGCCCCCGTTGACTGGAGCGTGTGAGCGAGGGAGAAGAGAGAGATGGAGAGATGGCGCGATGAAAGAGTGTTATTCTGTGAGTAACATGACAGCAGACAGCATCAAGGGGAGAGCCAGACACTCCCCACAGCTTGAACGCTGGCCTACTTTCTCTCTCTAACTCACACACGGAACTACATTACACAGACCTGACAATCCATCACCATGAAAGCCTTACAAAAGAAGAAGAAACCAAGGATATCCGCTAGCTAGCTAGGTGACACTTGCTACTGCTTCAAACTACTGCTGGGTTCAGCAACACCTGTGCATGATTGACTGATGATTTAATTCACTGGCAGGTGGAAATCTGTCTTTATGCTAAATGACTAGCTAGCTAGCTCTACATCTGTCTGCGGTTATCTGTAACATGATGCCTGTCAGGGTTTTCAATAGCACGACAGGACACAAAGACCGATGTACTTCAAGAGGTTGTCTGAGGGGGGAAAAAAAAGTATCCTGTGATTAATTTATAGCTTTCCTGATTCGGTTCAGTCAGATAACTAGGGTACCGGCACTGCTACGTACGTCCAAACAACAGCAAACAGACTAGTGAGGTCAATCATCCTGAGGTAGCTGCACAGCTAGCGTTGCGCTAGCTCTGTTTACTCGGCGCTCTCCGAGTGGAGGCCTGTAGGGCAGTGAAAGCACCACTAATGGGGCCTCCTCCAGCCCCACAGCTACATCTACTAACAATGCTAGGTATGCTTAGTAGTGCTAACAGATGCATCCCAAGGAGCTGTGACAGCAGCCGTCCGAGCCTCTCTCTCTCTCTTTCACTTTAATTGAGCTCTCTTCCGTAACGATGCTTCACGTCTGTTTGCCTTCACACGGGATGGAGAATTTCCCCCCCCCCCCATTACCAGCTCATCTCTTCAGGGTGTGAACACATGTCAGCAACTGCACTTTTTCAAAAAATGTATTTATCACCTATAGCAAAAAAAACAACCTAGGTATGCACGTTGATGGTTGACGGGGCGAGTAGCCGACTTATTAGCATGGCTGGCTGGTGGAGAACAGGGAGAACGCGTGAAAGCAAGGAATTTTCCCTCTGAAATACCGCAGAGGAACTGTGTCGATAGCGAGGCCGCACGACTGCGTGCGTTTTGCACTGGAAAACCCCGCCCGAAACAATTCCCTTACCTACAGTAAGATCGTGTAACAGAATATCACGCGAGGACGAGGTGTCGGTTCCTAGGCCGATAGGGAGGTAGGACGGCCTTCCTCGCCAGATCTATAGGAAGAGGTCCGTCCTTAAGCGCGCGTTGTCTTACCGAAGACCACCACCATGGCGGTGTTGCTGCGCCTCTTGGCCACGATGTTGCTGGCCAGGCAGGTGTAGTTCCCCGAGTCGGACAGGCGCGCCTCGGATATGATCAGGTTGTGGTCCGCCCTTGTGTCGATGGCCCCTCCGGGGCCCACCGGCTCCTCGTTCTTCAGCCACTCCACCTGAGGATGAGAGCAGAGCACAGAGGATGAGCCTTCCCACTAGTCACACCCCGACTTTGACCAATCAGAGGAAAGATAGCGGTGGGTTGACCAATGGCTGCTCGCAAGCCAAATCATCGATATTATCATGGGAGGATTGCCATGCAGGTATGCAGACAGAGGAAGAGGTTTGCAAGTGGTACAGAACTCCTAGCCTTGTGAGACCATCCTGATCTCGCCAGCTCACATTCTGTTTCTCTCCACAGATCAGCCTGGACAAGCACCATAGAGATCTGTTTGGGCCCGAACAGAATTCGATCGGGCCAATCAACGACCTATGGTGAGGAAATACTGGCAGCTACGGGCGTGGTTTAGGTGTGACGACAGCGAGAAGCCCGTGACGGTCGGTGATAGACAGATAGTTCGTTCAGTTCATCCAATCACCTGCCTGTATTTTTTCGAAAGTGCCCGCCCTTTTCCAAACAGCTTCCAACTGAGCTTTCCCAGTCATGTGAAACAAACCATCTGGCGCGTCAGACAACAGAACTCCCTCCGTTCCAACAATCACCAAGGTGAGATACCGAGACTGACCCCAATTTGACCCACCCGCCAAGTTGACCCCAAAGTCCATATTCTGGGGTTCTGAGAGTCAGTGACTAATACATGACTCACAGCCTATTCTAAACAGAGTTGAAGTTTCAGCAGGTCACACACTACCATTACCAATTCAGTGCCCATGTTGTGAGTGAAAGTAATTAGGAATTACAAACCGGGCGATGGTTTGTCGATGCTCCCTGGTTCGCTTGGCTGACGCTGTAAATTGCTCTTAGCGTGTCGTTGGCCACCCTACTAACACACGCAGGTTGCGCGAACGTTCGACATACGGCCGCTATAGGTGACGATTCGTGTGCGCCGCGTGCGGAAATTACGCGGCCATTTACGGAAACGCGAGATCTGCCGTTTAGTAGACGCTACGTAAGAACGACACGTCATTCCGAAGTTGCGGCCGCGTGCAAAGAACGCACGTGATCACGTGGGCAGGAACCTCCGTCATAAACTCACCTGGCTCACACTAGATTTACAGGTATTTATATGACTTGGTCTGCACGTCTTTTTCGCACGGTGCAAATACGGTGCGGCCGCGTGCAAAAAACGTGGGCAGGAACCTCCGTCATAAACTCACCTGGCTGACACTAGATTTACAGGTATTTATATGACTTGGTCTGCACGTCTTTTTCGCACGGTGCAAATATGGTCACTTACTGACCACTGGCTATATTTAGCATTTGCAGTACCACTGGCTATATTTAGCATTTACCAGTACAAAAACGAATTAATGCTATATGGGGATATAGCAGCAAGCATTATACAAACCAATATAAGACTGAACACCATTAACAGTTTAGAACATTTTATTACACAAAGTACATTACTAATTAAAAGTATACATATTTACAAGGATGAGGTTTACGGTCTGTCACATTACGCATAGCCAGAAAAGCAAAAAAAAGCATGTACAAGCTCTGGCTAGCAACCCATTATCTGACAATTGCAAAAGTTCTAAAAACAAAAATGAAACAGTGCGCATTCTGTGGCAGGCAGACCGGGAACAGACCTTTGTATCCCACAAAAAAAAGGTTAAAATTTACAAAAACTATTTACAAAAAAGGCATCCATCCTTGCAGGCTGGAAAGGCAGGTTTAGGGAGACGGGCTGGGGGTCCCACATCTGAATCGAGGGTCTGGGCAGAAGAGGTCATCCTCATCTGAATACTCCACTGTGGTCAGGGCTGGAGCTGCGGTCAGGGGCTGGGCTGGGGAGGTCAGCTGGGCTGGAGCAGATGCCTAAGGACATAATGAAATGGCTGTAAAAGCAAGTCGCATACGTTCATTGGAAGCGTGCCATGTCACTGGATACGAGAAAATTAACTGCCTGACATCACATACCTTTTTGAATCGAGCAGGGGCATGTTTCAGCATCTCCTGCAGCTGGGCAGACACCTCCGTCACAGTGGTGCTTGGCTTACAGGCCATAACTGCACCTTTTAACCAAAAAGGGAATGGTTTCAATGCACATGGCATGAAGCTCAGATATCGTGTCTGCAAAACATAAAGACAATCATTTACTTTTACATTTCCTTAACACTTCCCTGCAAAAATAAGGAACAAAGTTCTGCCCTGAAGTTACTCACCATCTTCCTTTGATGATCCTTGTCCTTCAGCTGCTCCTCCAAGACCAGCAGCTCCTCCTCCGTTTTAGCAGGGTGCAGGTCATCCAGTACTGCTCCCCGATAGCTGTCTGCAGACTCGCCGGACAGTCTCTGCTCCAGCCTCTGCTCCAGTCTCATCATTGTCTGTGCCATCTCCCTCAGACTCTGCATGACGCTGGAGAACTGCTGACACATCATCCTCTGGAAGTCTGGATATTAAACACAGATGTGGCTATAAGTAATTGTACGGTCCCATAATGGATATTCAGCTCAAAGTATACCCCTACATGCAGCATGAAGTAGTTCACAAAATTCAGCATACCAGCATCTGCAGAGCTTGATGGCAACACTGCTGGAGCTGTTGGTCTCACAGGCGATGGCATCAGAGAACAACCTGAAAACCAGAGGATAAAGGGATGAGCAGGAAACTATGGTGCTGGCGGCGTAGTGATTCTGGCATAAGGGGAAGAATCAACTCGACATGAGACATGTCAGACCCTGACCTGGTCTGGCCGGGGTGCTAATCGCTGATGCATGCTGCTCGTGCCTGGACGTCTGAAGGGCTGAAGGGCCTGGGCTCACAGCGCCTTGGCTCAAAGGACCCGGGCGATGAACATCTACTGCCGAGTAGTGAGATGTGAGATGAGCGAATTAGTGAACTGAGTACATGAGTCTTCCGAAAGTCCTGAGTTAACTAAGTGTGCAAATATGCATAGACATTTCACCAACACAAACATGCATGGATACCTGCATTGATAACTGGCAGAGCAGGCCTTCCGGCTCTGGCACCTGGCATAGCTGGTCTGGTCTGAGTTCTGCCGACCGGCTGCCTGGGCACTGGAACATATAGTAGAGGTAAATTAGCTCAGATTAGTCAACTCAAGTAGTACTCTTTTGGGACTGTTGAATGCACTTTATTATATTACCTTCGTCACTGGAGTCATAGCGTGTGTTGCGCTGTCTCTTCCTTGTGTCTTGGGAGTTAATCCATTGATGACTGCTGCTCAAACACCTTCGCCAAGGCACTGGCTACTTCATAATGCTCTGTGTGTTCCTCAGCAGACAGAGGTTGTCATGGCTCCTCTTGATGTGCTTGTGGAGGTAGATCTGGGAGGTATAGGAGAATGGGCACTCAGAGCAGGAGAACACCCAAGTCTTGCACAACTCTAACATCACAGCTAGGAGAGCGAATGAGAGAGACCATTAAAAAGTATTATCTCACCTGTAGTACAAGTTCAAATATAGAGTGATTATACGTCATTGTAAATGAGAGCTTACTCTCAATTGATTCACGAGGTTAAATAAAGATTGAATGAATATGTAGCTAGTGGGGGGTTACAACCACACAACTGTGGAGAGAGAATGAGACACTTGGTTCCCTCCTCTACTGGTGTTCATGGCCATGGCCACACACCTGGAATACTGCAACCCTGATTTAAAGGCATAAAAGTGGGGAACACATTCTTGAGACGGTTCCTAGAACTGGAGGGGGAAAAAAACGGGAAAATGATCTTCCCTCTCCTCATCACTCACTTCTGCATGGGGCTGAGCTCTACCCTGTCAGCAGTGGCAATACATGAGATAGCGGCTCAGCACACAGGAGAACTGCACAGAGAGGAAGGAGGAGAGAGAAAACCAACAACAAAAAAGGCAAGAAGGGTTAATAACTGAGCGAATCTTGCAAGTTTGCACTACAGGGAAGCAATTGCTCAATTTCCCTGATATTGTGGCGTCACTGGCGTCAGTGATGCGTCTTATGAATCTCACGTGTCTACCGCTAACATTAACTCAATATCAATATTCCCTTTTGTTTATCCCGTCTATGGAAACGTATGTGCATTTGTACTTACGTGTGCCTGCCTATATTGATGATCAGGTGTTTCTCCACCTAAGGGCTGGCCAGACAGAACCATCAGAGACCATTGGGCTGAGCTGAGGAGAGAGCGACATGTTAGAGTGTATGTGTGCATATGTATATGGTGCTCTTCTGTTAATACTCATGAGGGCATTCAACTGAACAAGACTCACAGAGCCTGTGGTGCTGTCCCAGGACTGCCCCTGGACACGCCTGGGGCCGTCTTAGCGCCTCTATTAGTAGTCCACATCATGAGTACCTATTATGCAAAATTTGGATTTGTATGTGAGTGAAAACGTAGTACACAATTCTTTACCCGTTTGACAGAATGAGCAACCATTTCAACAGTTAAGAGTAACATGAAATCCACCAGGATGGCTGCTGTAACCAAATGAGCCAAGATGGCTGCTATAACAAATCCTGCTAGCTAGCCTAGCTCCGTTGTTGGGGCTTCTAGTATTGTTAACGTTAACTTCGGAAAAATGAATGCCTAAAAACAAACACATACTAACGGTGTCGTGGGTTAATGCGAAATCAATGAGTAAGCTAATTATCACATTTTATTCCAAGCGATGAAACAGTACGAACGTGCAGGAGCTCGCGCGAGTCTTCTTCTCAAGACTCCACCATGCCCGAAAAAGGCTAATCACGTTAGCTGGCTAGCTAGTTAGCCAACATTGGAAAGCATCTGCATATAGATAATCATTACAAAAGGGTAGCTTGCACATAACGTTGGTGTTTTATCTGGGACGATACCAAAATACATAGTATGTATGTATACATACTAATGTATACATTGAAATTTAGATACTTACATCTGTGTTGTCGCGGGGAGACAGCGTGTTGGTCTTTCTCAATCACTTCTGTTTGAAACGGGGCGGAAGTTTACCGTTCTTCTTCTCCTTCGCTAGGTTTAGTGGCGGATCGCAAACTTTAATGTGCATACCGCCACCTACTGGCACAGAGTGTGTAACTTGTTTGTCTAGTTCTTGGAATTGTTTTACCTAAGAAAGTAGCCCAATGCCTTGCATTCTACGTTCACTGCTCAGCGTTCATTGCTCACATTTAGGTTGCAAAATTAGGACTTTATTCATAGGCATATTTTTTATCATTCTTTTTATTAGGCCTAGACTGCAAATCTTTAGTGTTAATATTAACTGTAAATGAGAAATTACACACAAAACAGACATGCAGGATTTCTCCTCATTATTACAATTCTGTAACTGTATGACTTCAAAATTTATTTTAAAACCTAAGTAATTTACAAATGTTCTGACCCACTGTGACACATTTCCAATAAAGTCAGATTGGGACTGTGATCTAACCACATTGTCACGTTATTTAATTACATCGTAGTTACGGATTTAAGCAGCAGTGGCGGCTACGTTCCCTTACAGTGTACTGGAGGACGGCTATTTTGGTTATTTTGCGACTGAAAAGGCAAGTGTCAGCTAGGTGTCAGCTAGGTCCGCTGCTGGTGACGTCGCAAAGTTACCACAATTACACCAATGTGTCCCGTCAGTTTTACGTACTGTGTTAGTAGGGCAGCTGGAGGTTTTCAATGGGAGCGAGCGGTCGTCGCGTGCCGGAGTGGGGTCTTGATTTATGACTGTGTGTTGGAGGATTAACAAAAACTCCCAACCCACCGGGAGCTGTGTGTGTGTGTGTGTGCGCGCGCGTGTGTGTGTGTGCGCGCTGTTGTGTCCATTCGCCAGGGGAATACCAGATCAACCGATGCGCAATCTCAAAGATTGGTTTTCTCTCCCCGCAGTGCCCCGAAAGAAAAATGCGAGGGGTGGGAAATCAATAAATCAAGAGTCATGATGTCACAAGTGACTTTTTTCTCCTTTTGATGGCTGGAAAAGCCTTTCATCATGTGCCTTTAATTTCCCTCTTTTCTCGGTCCCGCGCCATCGGAGCGACGGCACTCCCGGGCTGTATATTGGCTACCGGAGTGCTACCCTGTCCACTCTCTACCTCTCTTACTTCTCTCTGTCTTTTTTCTCCGGTGTCTAATCAACTCCTGTATTGCTTCCCTAGCTACAGTATCCCCTGTTCTGACCTTCAGCCAGCAGCGTGTCACTTAACTGTGGCTCTACAAAGGACCAGCCTCAAACTGACAAATGAATACGAAACAAAAAAATAATAAAAACCCATTTTTCTTTCACGCCACAAACAGTCTAATATATACGGTAAGAGACAAACTGCCTTATTACTGTCACGGCGTTTCCCTTTCGCACCGTATATTTTCATATATATCATATATATCTAATGGCTTCCTTTAGGATCGCCCTCTGCCCCTTCTCTCTCTCTCTTTATTTCTGATGTTTACGCTTCTCTCCCCTCCCTCTCTCTCTCCTTCTCTCTCTCTCCCCCTCTCTCTCCCTCCCTCTCTCTCTCCTTCTCTCTCTCCCCCTTTCTCTCTCTCTCATTCTCTCTCTCCCTTTCTCTCTCTCCCCCTTTCTCTCTCATTCTCTCTCTCTCCCCCTTTCTCTCTCTCCCCCTCTCTCCTTCCCTCTCTCCCCACTCTCTCGTTCTCTCTCTCCTTCTCTCCTTCTCTCCTTCTCTCTCTCCCCCTTTCTCTCTCTCTCCCCCTCTCTCTCCTTCCCTCTCTCCCCACTCTCTCGTTCTCTCTCTCTCCCTCTTTCTCTCTCTCCTTCTCTCCTTCTCTCTCTCCCCCCTCTCCCCTTCTCTCTCCCTCTCTCTCTCCCCCTTTTTCTCTCTCCCTCTCTCTCTTTCTCTCTCTCTCTCCCTCTCTCTCTCTCTCTCTCTCTCTCTCTCTCTCTGTCTCCCTCTCCCTCCCCTCCCTCCCCCCCTCTCTCTCTCTGTTAGCGGCAGGCAGTTCAAACCCAGGCAGTGATTTGCATGCAGCGCTGTAGTCAGGGGGAGCGCTGGAGAGATTCGATCGTTGATGAGGCGGCATCGTTGGGGCAGAATGACTCAAATGAGGCTGATAAGCCTCCGCCGGGGGAGAAGGGGAAACCGAGCTGCTTAATGGCCACATTTGTTACAATTAGAAGGCAGGAAGCAGCGGCGCAGCGCTCAGCCACACCCAGGCCTGTTATACTGTATATGATAATTTAACAGTAGGGTCACGCATAATGTGACCGGTGTAACGTCCGGGTCACCATAGAGGCCAGTGGAGGGGTGGTTTGTGTGTGGCGTAGTGTGTGTGGCGTAGTGTGTGAGTGTGTGTGTGTGTGTGTGTGTGTGGCGTAGTGTGTGTGTGTGTGTGTGGCGTAGTGTGTGTGTGGCGCAGTGTGTGTGTATGTGGCGTAGTGTGTGTGTGTGGCGCAGTGTGTGTGTGTGTGATGTAGTGTGTTTATGTGCGTAGTGTGTGTGTGTGTGGCGTAGTGTGTGTGTGTGCGTGTGTGTGTGTGTGCGCGTGCGTGTGAGCAGCAGAGCGTGTTTGGAACAGCGCCGGTGTGATGCGTAGCCCCGTCTGAGCGCAGAGCTGCATATGGACCCCAGAGGAGGCGTCTCGATGGCGTGGGCGCGGGATGTTTAGGCTCCCATGCCGACGGTCGGCAGCTTGATCCCGACGTGTGGATGAGGGAGTGTGTACTCGTACGCGTGTGTGATTTCACCATCTAATGATCTAATGCAATCACCTGATTTTTAGCTCGTCTTTAATTGTGATAAATGAACGCCGGGTTTGATTAATGAAGCATATTTCCTATGTCAAAGGAACTCAGTGATAACATATAACACCAGTCAGCACCAAATGAAATTACACTGCAATTCATTTCCTCTAATTATTCCATTCCACCGTCTGTGGGCCCTAAAACACAGTCTTGATGAGGCTGGATGTGGCTGCAGTCTGAGAGGAAGCTATGCAGTGACAGCTCACAGCCAGCAGGGGGCAGAGCCACTGGTTTCCCCCACTGGTGTCGCTGAACTGTACAAGCCTTTGATATCCTGGCGATGGTTGCGAGCTGTTTGAAGATGGCTGACATTCACACACCCTTTGGAGCAGCCCACACCGCAGGCTTTCAGAAGCCGACCTCACCGTGACTCAGAACAAACACACACTCAAGTCAGGTCATTCCAATTAAGCCCTCCACTCCCACCCCCTCCTGGTGCAATAACGAATAACTAATCAGTTCAGAAACTTGAATGTTATTTAATTGCACTGCCTACATCATGGACAGACACAGGGATCCATTATCCATGATCGGATGGGATGAGTAGATGAGGATGATACTGCTAGACTGCTAGACGACGGATAGTAAAATGCCAGTTTGGGAACCTTTAAATGTCTAGCTGCACACTAGGACTGGAATGAGGAAGGGATTAGTGCTGATAAGACACTATGACTATGTTATAAGTGATGACCAGAATTACAATGTGCCTGTACCTGTTATGTACCGAATAAACTTTCAATTCTATTCTAGCAAATGCACTGAGCCCAAATTTACATTCATGGACAGGGAAGGTGAAAACAACACAAAGGCAATTACAAAAAAACTGCACTGCTGTCCAGTTTGATTCCAGTTCAATTAACTCCAATTCAATTATTTCATTAACATCTCCCGCGCCCCCCCCCACTGATTCGCCACCCCCCGTCACTTTTTTTCCCCTTGCCCTTTATCATGTCTGGCCCCTTTTCTCACAACGCAAGGATGACTTCTGAGAAATCACATTAACCAAATGAGCTCTCCGAATCTGACAGACACATTTAACATCGGCGGGGGCGTCCAGACCCTGCCCGTGTCCTTAGCTTTATCTCCGCTCATCTCGCCAAACGCTATGTTTATCAGTGAATAATTACATTTTAAGCACTTCAAATGACTTTGGATCCGTCGACTTAATGATTAATTACACTTCGTCGGGAAGATGGGGGCTGTGAACACAGACCTAATGATCGTGGAGTTTTAACTTAAGGTATTGAAAGTCTTTCTTTTGGTCTCTCCACCTCTACAGTCTCTTTATTGCTTTGAGTAATCTGCATGGTTCTCATCTTGACAGTTAATAAAGACCTTTCATTTCGGCAGAAACTGTGGTAATTGTTGTCATTAAGCTACTTTCATTAGCCAGAATGATGTCTCTCCGCTGCTGTGGTTTGACTTGCAGCGCACGTTCCTTATAATCACCGTTGTAACAGGATCCAGAGCTCGACAACAATCTACGCTGAGCAGGGAGGAGCTGAGCAGACGGACGCCACGACGCCGGTGTGGGCTCTGTTCACGCCGGAGTTGTGGCGTCCGTCTGCTCGACGCCGCAGTAATGCCTCTGTAACGACCTAGCTCCTAAGAGTCATAACGAAAAGGGAATCACGCGCCCACACCATAATTAAGAGAATATTTAACTAGAAAGAGTGCTCCGTGCGTTTATGCATTTTGTTGGTGTAATTCAGTTGAAATGGTTAAAATCACACCTCACTTTTTACCCTTGGCTCTCTGCTTTCTGTCTCCTCACCTCTGCTTTGAGGCATTCTCTATGAGGCTGTTCTGATAAGTACTTACTGTGCTTTGTTATATGATTCACTTAAATATCATATAAGAGACTACAGGGAGAGCTAACACATAATGTGTAGGCAGATTCTCTGCAACTATTTGTGCACTCCACTGTTAGTCTCTCTTATGAAGTATCTAGCCCATGTTTACTGCTCTGTATATGTTCTTGGCCGATTGACAAACATTTCCCAGGAGCTTGCTCGATCGTCTCCTTGAGAGAGGTCAGGGAAGAATTTTTACAGCTCACTTTTCTGGCCCCCGGGTGAAAACTGAAATATGTAGGGATGGGAGCTATCCAAAAAGGATTTGGATTCAAAACCAATCCGATGTATTGATGTATTCTCAGAGCCTTTCTTATCTTCTCATATTAGGGTTGGGAGGTGGGGGTGGGACCCAAAATACAGACAGCAGGCAGTGCAGGTTCAAAATGGGTTTTAATCTAAAAAATAAAAAAGGCAAAAGTATAAACAGAGGAACAACGGCAATGCACTAACAAAGACAATAAACCGACAGAGAACAAAGGAAACAGGAGGGCGTATAAACTCTGGGAGAACAGTCAAGGAACAACGTACAGGTGTGTAACAAGACATAACGAGACACAGGTGCAGACAATCACCCAGACAAGGACAAGGAGGGATTCCAAACAAGACACCAACACAAGGACAGAGGGAACTAGGACACAAGGGAAGGGAACGAGGCTGGGACTGGGAATGGGACTGGACAGGAACTAGGGGACACCAGTAAGGGGGGGCTAGAGGGGACCAGAGAACTAGGGACAGGGAGTGGAGAGGGACAGGAGTGACGTGGGACTAGTGAGGGACAGGTGTCTAGAGCTGGGGTTGGGAGGACACAAACCAACATAGAAGACAAGACAACGAACACAAGACCAAACACACAAGGAGGCAGAACAAAACCTAGTGACAATGTGATCAAAGTGTTCAGTCTCTGGGGGGAGTGCAGGGGCAGGCTCAGGGTCCAGGAGAGTCCAGGGGGCACAGGAGCTCAGGGTCAGGGATCCAGACCAGGAACAGGGGGTGAGCAGGGCGAAACAGGGGTCTAGGGCAGGGGCAAGGGTCTGGACCGAGAGCAGGGGGCGAGCAGAGTGGACCAGGGGTCTGGGACAGGGATGAACAGAGTGAACCAGGGGTCCGGGGCAGGGGCGAGGGTCCGGACTGGGAGCAGGGGGAGAGCCGGGGCGGACCAGGGGTCCGGGGCAGGGGCGAGGGTCCAGACTGGGAGCAGGGGGAGAGCAGGGCGAACCAGGGGTCCGGGGCAGGGGCAAGGGTCTGGACTGGGAGCAGGGGGAGTGACGGGGCGGACCAGGGGTCCGGGGCAGGGGCGAGGGTCCAGACTGGGAGCAGGGGGAGAGACGGGGCGGACCAGGGGTCCGGGGCAGGGGCGAGGGTCCAGACTGGGAGCAGGGGGAGAGCCGGGGGCGGACCAGGGGTCCGGGGCAGGGGCGAGGGTCCAGACTGGGAGCAGGGGGAGAGCCGGGGGCGGACCCGGCCCGAACCATAACACATGAGCAATCAGCAGTGGCCACTATACTGTCCTTCAGCCATCACTTATTGTAAAGACAACTCAAAGTAGTATATATGTCATCTGTCTATAGTGTA
The DNA here is from genome assembly GCF_949987555.1 of Borostomias antarcticus. Classification (NCBI taxonomy): domain Eukaryota; kingdom Metazoa; phylum Chordata; class Actinopteri; order Stomiiformes; family Stomiidae; genus Borostomias; species Borostomias antarcticus. Next base: position 38,213,512 of record NC_140235.1, on the reverse strand, counting down.
TCGATACACCAAATGTTTGTTATGTCCAGTTTATGACTTTGACTATGTTATGTACAGTTATGTCATCTGTCTATAGTGTATTAATAAACTATATTATGTCTATGAAGTCTAAACATATCACATGTTGATTATTGAAAGCGTTAAATTTCCTGTTCTGTTAGGTCATTTGTCTATATTCCTAACTGAAGACAGTTAAAGAACGAACGCCTGTCAACGCGAGCGACAGGAGGAAAATAGGAACAGGGCGAGCGTCAAAAGGGCAGTTCAAACGTTGCGTCCAGTTAGGACATAACAATAGAAAACAAAGCAATGGAATGCATTTTGTCGCTGATGCTCGCTCGTGTCGCGTGTTGTTAGGACACGGTGTTAACCACATGGCTATCAGGCAGTACGGTAAACCCGGCACGAGACGTACATATGAAGTGAAGGGAAATGGTCCAAGTATGGCCAAATTTGGTTTTCTTTTCATTTGTCCATCCGCTCAGTACTTTGGATCCGTTCCAAAATCTAATGGGTTCTAAGTTGGCCCGTGCTACACCCCTCCACCGGATTTTGTGAAAATCAGTCTGGTAGTTTTTGTGTAATGCTACTAACTAACTAGCTAGATAACTAACTAACTAACTAACTAACTAACTAACTAACTAACTAACTAACTACCAAGGCAAACAAAAGAAGTTACAAAATGGAGGAATGAGAGAGCAAGCCACTGCTGGACTCGGCGCCTTTGTCTCCAGGGCACACCTGGGCCCAGTTGCGCCCAATCACCGCCGACGACCCTCCCGGCCTCCAACTACCAGACACAATAAGAACACGTGCAAGACAACACACTCAAACACACCAGCAGACGGAGTGGGAGGGTCAACACACCTTGTTAACTCTGAATCCGGCTGTCTTTTTTGTATCGCTGTGAGGCCAATTGTGGCCATTGTGAATCTGTCTCACGCTGGTGCACATGCAGCCATCTGACGTCTACCCAGATGCCCTTTTGGGCTCTATCGCCATGGAGACAGATGGGGGGTGGCATTGTATGCTTTTTACTGGCAGAGAGAAACAGTAGCAACTAAGTTCACATAATTAACTCCCTGGGAGGAGGGGGGGCTCAGAAACGCTCTGGCGAGTATTAAGGGTAATTTGCACGGGGGGGGGAAGGGGGGGGGCATGGGAGAAAGGGGTGACATGGGAAGACAGGAAGTACAGTAGGCTATCCTAGCCAATCACGTCTTCAAACAATATGCAAAGTCAAGCCCATTTCATATGCACAGATACATCAAGCGTGCCAACAACTTAATGTTTACTGCTTGTATTTGCTCGGTGTAAAATGCATTCATTTGCTGCACAACAATGCACATTCAGCCAAATGTGAGAGCGCAACGAAGGCGGAGCACATTTCTGATGAGTCCAATGCGATTTCTCTATCACGGCCTCATTTGCTTGATCTCAAACTGTCGGTGAACTTTCCGGAACGAAATCTCCTCAGAGACCCACTTCACAACAGAGCTATCAAGACGTGAAATAGCAATTTGGTTCAGAGGGAGGTACCTGCATGTTTCAGTCCCGAGCCGTATTCACAGAGCCTGCATTCAGCCTGTGTGTGAAGTGTGGGTGTTTGACTAGGTGAGAGCAGTGTTAGAGAGAAAGATGGATCTCTCCCTCCATTATTCAAGCACTTTCTCTCTGAGTCGCAGTCACATACATGGATGCATGAGGACTTGCCTATTTGATCACCACAATGCATCTGAAGAGGCCGGTGGAACAGGCCTGGTGCATTTGTGTGGGCTGAATCATTCATTCTGCGCCCGGACGCACAGACACGTGCACACGCACACACGAGAGCGCACACACACACGCGCACACGAACACATGCATGTACGCACACACACACACACACACACACACACACACACACACACACACACACACACACACACAATGCATACACAAACACATGCACGCACACACACACACACACACGAACACATGCACGCACGCACACACACACACACACACACACACATGCACACACAAACACAAACACATGCACGCATACACACACACACACACACGAACACATGCACGCACGCATGCACGCACGGACGCACACACACACACACATGAATGCACACACATACTGTATACACATAGACGCTCTCGCACACACACACTGCACATACCCAATAATGTGTGTGTACACACAGGAGGCAGGTGTGGGTATCCAAGGCAGTACCCATGGCACACACTCTCACTGATGTTTACAGGAGACACTCCAATAACCTCTCCAGCAGTCAGAGAGTGACACTTACACACATTTACAGCGATAAACTCACACACCACTCATACCGCTGACGAGTAAACAAGTCACTGAGGGATTCAGTCAACATAAACATTGAACGGGAGCACATATGAACACACACACACACACACACACACACACACACACACACACACACACACACACACACACACACACACACACACACACACACTCACCCATGCACACACATGATCTAAATAAGTCATAACTGTACATCCTTTTACTTCAGAACATCTCTTCCAGATCTCTTTCGGTATCAGCGTCCCAACATGGATGTAAACAGAACTCGACCCGGGCGTCTGAGAAGCCGAAGGGAACGTGTGAAAGTGCAGTTGAGGCGGTTCCAACGCGCTCGGCTCTAACCGGAGTAGAAACATATTGACTTTCCTCTCAGAGTTGCAGCTCAACTCCCAATTCAACAGCCTCTATTGACGAAGGCAGTGTTGGGTGGTGACTGGGGCACTGTGTGGTCAAAGGTATACCCGTGAGTCAGTCTCTAAGTGCGGTGCTCAACTAGAGACTGAGGACGTTCGTCCAGGTTTCATCGCTAAAAGTGGGTGGGAACAAAGATTGAAAAAAAACTTGCGTTGCAGAACCCATTGCAAGTCTTTTTAGGGTGTTCCTACGTCATGGGGGCGGTAAATGTTTTGTTTTGATTCTCCGCTCCAGGGAGGAAGATAGGCGAAGGACATTGTTTCCGGTAAGGCTTTCAATCTACTGGAGACGTACAGTAGGCAGTGGCTCTGATTGGTAGCGTCCGTTTCAGGCGCCGTTCTAGCGACGACTTTCCACAGAAATGTCTCCCGGCTTCCGGTTTCCAAAAGTCCGACGTGGTGAGGCTAGGTAAAGGAGGTGTGGTGGTGTGGGCGGGGCCTTACCTCCGGGCTAGGTAAAGGAGGTGTGGTGGTGTGGGCGGGGCCTTACCTCCGCCACGGGCACTCCCTCTGGGGGCCGGCAGTGCAGCACGATCATGCCTTTAATGGGCACCTCCCGCCCCTGGGGGTCCTGCTCAAAGTTCTTCCTCAGGTCTGGGGGTGGGGGGGGGGGGGGAGGGGGGGGCAGAGCAGGGATTAGACGAGTAAAGCAACACACACACACACACACACACACACACACACACACACACACACACCAAATGCCTAAATGCTATGATAATAGTAAAATGTGGTGCTACTAACAAACTAACGAACTAACGAACTAACGAATGAATGAATCTAACTAATACAACCCACATCAACTAATCCAACCAGGTAAGAGGTGGTAGAGGTGGTGGAGGTGGTGGAGGTGGTGGAGGTGTTGGAGGTGGTGGAGGTGTTGGAGGTGGTGGAGGTGTTGGAGGTGATGGAGGAGGTGGAGGTGGAGGTGGTGGAGGTGGTAGAGGTGTTGGAGGTGATGGAGGAGGTGGAGGTGGAGATGGTGGAGGTGGTGGAGGTGGTGGAGGTGTTGGAGGTGATGGAGGTGGTGGAGGTGGTGGAGGTGTTGGAGGTGTTGGAGGTGGTGGAGGTGTTGGAGGTGGTAGAGGTGTTGGAGGTGATGGAGGTGGTGGAGGTGTTGGAGGTGGTAGAGGTGATGGAGGTGGTGGAGGTGATGGAGGTGGTGGAGGTGGTAGAGGTGATGGAGGTGGTGGAGGTGATGGAGGTGGTGGAGGTGATAGAGGTGATGGAGGTGGTGGAGGTGATGGAGGTGATAGAGGTGGTGTGGAGGTGGTGGAGGTGATGGAGGTGTTAGAGGTGATGGAGGTGTTGGAGGTGGTGGAGGTGGTGGAGGTGATGGAGGTGGTGGAGGTGATGGAGGTGGTGGAGGTGTTAGAGGTGGTGGAGGTTCCCGTACTCACAGGCGATGCGGACCGTGGCCTTGCGGCTCTTGGAGGTTCCTAGGTGGCTCCAGGCCACGCAGAGACACCAGTAGTCCTCCGGGCCGTGGAAGTCCTCCACCTGCTGCCTGGACACGTTGATCATCACCTCCCGGATCTTCAGCCCTGCACGCACCAAACGGGGATCAGCGTCACTCGCATTATCGCTCAGATGATCAATCTCGTTATCAGTCTAACAATCACGCAGATCGTTATTCTGTAGAGATGGAATGGACGAGATGATTGTCAACTCAAAACGAGATTAGTAGTCTCACCAGGGGGCAGAGAGATTATCATTTAATTTCCCTCTGTCTGAATAATCTCACCCAGGACAAATCTATGGTCTGAATCCATATCTGCTCGTTATCATCATCCGGAGAATCAGTGAGATAATTAAACCCCTCGTAGCTGTCCACCCAGGCAATCAGAGTAGCGTTGATGTGGAATGTCATTCAGATGGTGATGGGTATTGATCCAGTTCATGCAGTGCTACTGCATTTAGACAGATTATGAACTCAAGTGAGACTAAGCATTTTCCAATGGAGCCTGTACTGGAAGGTGGCTTCTGGCCCACACGGTCTCCATGGAAACCATATCAGACCATCCTTCCCCACCATAACATTTTTTAGAATAGAATAGAGCGTTTATTCGGCATGTGTATCAAGCACGGCTACAGTACTGTAATTGGACAATTTAATTTCCTTCCTTGAAAGTGCCTTATTTCAACTATATGATTGTTTTTTAGAAATATATTCCAGATGACCTTGATAGTAAACGTTCTCCGGACATCTCTGAATTATTTATGGTTCGGTCCATAATGAGCGAAAAATAGACTTATTTTCCTATAAAGCGAGATTGTGTGAGGCTCTATGTGCGCCAATGGAGGAGCAGCCGTGTAGTGTATTATCGGGCTGCTCAGTGGGCTGTCTTGGAAAGCTTGTGAAAAGCCAATTCCCCGGGCAGCTTTCCAGAGCAGCTTCTGCTGTTCCCGTATCCGTCTCCCTTCCTGCTATAAGCCTATTTTCCACAGCCCACTTCCAAGTCGGCCAGGCGCCTGGTAAACGGTACCCGACACATTCTCCGGTACTCCCCGACCGCTCCCGGCGCCCTCCGCCCACCGTGCGCGGCCCTCCGCGCTGACGCAGCGGAGAGTGCCGCGCGTCAGCTGCCGAAGTCGGCTTCGACCAATCAAACGCAGACTGGGGGTGGAATCTGTGTTGAGGCGAACGCTCCATTGGTGAGTTAAGCACCTGCTTCACCACAGACACGGCTGTGATTTATTTCAGAGGAAATTAAGTGTTTCTAGCAGCTTAGTCGCGCACCAGGTAGTCAGACGCAGCCCGGGGTGAGTGACACCGCGCCATTATTTCCCAGAAGTGCTCTTTCTCTTCTCTGTCTAAAAAGCATCAAAACAACTTCACACAGACCTTTTAAACTGTGGTATGGTTTGACCTTCTGTACATACTGCAATGTTTCTGAGGGTAAACCTTGAACCTTCACAGCACATCTGTGTGTGTGTGTGTGTGTGTGTGTGTGTGTGTGTGAGAGAGAGAGAGCGAGAGAGAGAGAGAGAGAGAAAGCGAGAGAGAGAGAGAGAGAGAGAGAGAGAGAAAGAGGGAGAGAGAGAGAGAGAGAGAAAGAGAGAGAGAGCACGTGCATGTGTCAGAGAGAGAGAAAGCGAGAATGAGAGAGAGGGAGGGAAGTTGCAAGTGAGCGAGAGGGAGAGAGAAAGACACACACACACACACACACACACACACACACACAGAAAGAGGATTTGTGGCCAAACAAAGAAAACCATAACTAATAGAAACAAATAATCCCCCGTGAATAGCAGCGTGGAGTAATACCGTATTGAGAGGGCGCCAAGGTGAACCCTGCGGGGGAAATAGATTGAAAGAGGAAGAATAAATTAGGAAGGGGCTCTCTCAGAGTCCGCCACACTGGGAAGGGATCAAAGAGCTCACTTCATCCAACAAGCAACCCGATAGTACCTTCGAAACGGTGAAGGCCATTTGCAACCCACTGCTTTGTCTGTGTGGCTCTTAATGGATTGTGTGTGTGTGTGTGTGTGTGTGTGTGTGTGTGTGTGTGTGTGGAGGGGGGGGAGTGTTTACATTTCAGGACCTCTCCGTCTGACTTCCACCTCCCTTTCTCTCAAATGGCTTCCTGTGTCCGTTCTGCCCCTCATCCTTCCCTCTGGTCTTCATTTTGCTCTCGGCTCCTTCCTCCCCGCCTCTCTCCTCCCCGGTCTGCTCCTTTCTCTCTCCTCCCCAGTCTGCTCCTCTCTCTCTCCTCCCCGGTCTGCTGCTCTCTCTCTCCTCCACGGTCTGCTCCTCTCTCTCTCCTCCCCGGTCTGCTCCTCTCTCTCTCCTCCCCGGTCTGCTCCTCTCTCTCTCCTCTCTCCTCTCCAGCCTGCTCCTCTCTCTCTCCTCCCCGGTCTGCTCCTCTCCTTCTCTCTCTCCTCCCCGCTCTGCTCCTCTCTCTCTCCTCCCCGGTCTGCTCCTCTCTCTCTCCTCACCGGTCTGCTCCTCTCTCTCTCCTCTCTCCTCCCCAGCCTGTTCTTCTCTCTCTCCTCTCTCTACTCTCCTCCCCTGCTCCTCTCTCCACTCCTCCCCAGCCTGCTCCTCTCTCTCGTCTCTCTCTCCTCCCTACTCCTCTCTCCTCCCTCGGTCTGCTCCTCTCTCTCGTCTCTCTCTCCTCCCTACTCCTCTCTCCTCCCCGGTCTGCTCCTCTCTCTCGTCTCTCTCTCCTCCCTACTCCTCTCTCCTCCCCGGTCTGCTCCTCTCTCTCTCCTCCCCGGTCTGCTCCTCTCTCTCTCCTCCCAAGTCTGCTCCTCTCTCTCTCCTCTCCAGCCTGCTCCTCTCTCTCGTCTCTCTCTCCTCCCCAGTCTGCTCCTCTCTCTCGTCTCTCTCTCCTCCCTACTCCTCTCTCCTCCCCGGCCTGCTCCTCTCTCTCTCTCCATGTCTTGCCAGTGGCTCTTGACAGAGTGCCACGACACTACGGCAACCAAGCCTGAGTAGAGTGAGTAGAACACCCCTCCCCTCTCTCTCTCTCTTTCTCTCTCTCTTTCTCTCTCTCTCTCTTTCTCTGTCTCTCTCTCTCTTTCTCTGAGAACTCTCTCCGCCCAGGCGGCCTTGGAGGACGAGGCACTGGGCTTTCTCTTTCTTTAGTGTATATCTCTCTCTCTCTGCTACCCCTTCCCTATTCTCTCTCTCCCTCTCTCTCTCTGCTACCCCTTCCCCGTTCTCTCTCTCTCTCTCTCTCTCTCTCTCTCTGCTACCCCTTCCCAATTCTCTCTCTCTCTCTCTCTCTCTCTGCTACCCCTTCCCCATTCTCTCTCTCCCTCTCTCTCCCTCTCTCTCTCCCTCTCTCTCTCTGGAAGTAAGCAGTGATCACTCTCTCTCTAGGCCTTGGCTCTTTGTTTGCTCCTGGCTGTGTGTATGTGTGTGTGTGTGTGTGTGCGCGTGTGTGTGTTTGTGTGTGTGTGTTTATGTGTGTGTTTGTGTGTGTGTGTGTGTGTTTGTGTGTGTGTGTGTGTGTTTGTGTGTGTGCGTGTATGCGCCAGCGACACCGTCCCCTGATCCGAGCTCACCGCGCTGCCAGGAAGTGTCCCAGTCCTCCTAAACGCGGCGGCGCCGGGACCATCAAACCGAGGCCGCCGTGTCTATGCGGCTTCGGGTGAGGCGCGCCCCGCCCGTGTGCGCGAGGCGTCGCCGCCGGGCGGGCGGCGGGGGCGAGGGCGGACGTGCCGACGGGCGTCGCGCGAGACAAACTAAACGCGCCCCCCAGCAAAACCCCTCCCCAGCCCGGTCCCAGCTGCGCGCGTCACGTTTAATCCCCCCAACCGAGGGGACGCGCTTAGCGCACGCATGGAGGCGCGGTAACTCGACTGTTAAAAGCGCCGCTGGTTCTCATTTGCATAGCTTCGTCTTAATCGCTTAATTGGTTGACTTGCGTGTAAAATATGCATACGATGTTAAGAGCGCTTTTCCACCGCGCAACTTAATCTGCTCCCTGAGCAGTCTTAGAGTGCCTCTCACTCTGTAGCGACGCATTAATACTTTCCTCTTTCCTCTCTCTCTCTCTTGTCTGTGTAGCTACTCCCTTCGCCCCTATGAAGGAGTATTCACTAGCCATGCCTGAGTGATTCCCTCCGGTCTCCATGTCTCCATACCCACTCCTGCGCTCTCTCTCTCTCCCTCTCGCTCTCCCTCTCTCCCTCTCTCATTCTCTCCTCCCTCCGTCTGCTTCTCTTCTGCTGTCTGCACCTGGTTGACGGTCGGAGGTAGATGATGTCTCGCTTCAGGCTGGCTGTGATCCTAATATACAGACCTGAACTCATCCCAGAAACTCATCCGCCCCCCCACCACCACTCTCTCTCTTCTCTCTCTCCTCCCTTATCAACCATCTTCATCAGCGAGTCGGCGGAAACCGCAGGAGCAGACCGCCTATCTACCGCTCCCCTCTGTCGTATTCTATTGCTCTCTCCTTCCTCCAACCCCCCACCCACATCCGCCCCCCCCCCCCCCCGGGAACACTCCCTCAAAGAATCTGCAGGAGTTGATGATAACCTCTGGCCCCCTCTCCTCCTCTCCCCCCACCTCTCCTCTGCCCTCGTATCGCTCCATCAGGGTGTCATCCTGCCGGGGCGCACATGCTGATTCCTCTCTTCCGCTCCTCTCCCACCCCCCTCCCCCCTCCACCGGTCTCTCCCTCCCTCACTATCAGTCTTCCTAATCGCTCGTCCTTCCGTCCTGGAACCCCCCCTCCCCCTCCCCCTCCCCGGGGAGGGCAATCATTGTCTTAGTTTAGCGAGCGCTTCGAGGAAGGATCGTCCCTCGCCAGCGTCGTGTCTGGCTTCTCGTCAGCGCCGTGGTGGGCTGTCATCTGGTCTCTACGCATCCAGAGGAATCAGTGCAAACACACGCGCGTCCTGTTTCCGGGCGCCGAGTCCAGAGAGATGAGACGCAGGGAGACTCGGTCGCTGTCCCGGTTGTTTTATTCTAACATTAAAAATTAAAATAAAAAGTATGTTTCGAGTCAAATGGGTCCAGGCGTTCCTCCTCTTACAGAACGAGTCAAGGTGCCACCCATGGGTGTGATTCTGGGGAAAAAAACTACAAAGATATCGAACAAAAAAACGATGCAAAAACAACAATGAAAAGTGGTTTATCCATCGGTTTTATGTCCTGCAATAGCAAATTAGGACCTCTCGGTTATTTCCCCCTTTTTTATTGTTTTGTCCTTGACTCATTCTGTAAAAACAAACATCTGGACTTGACTCGACTCGAAACGTGTTTTTTAATGTTGGAATAAAGCAATTGGGAGCTCCCTACAGGGTCGCTAGTCTATCACCCGTGTCCTTCTCACTCAGGTTTGGAATTGGTCCCACCCCGGTACCTTTAGGCGAGCTCCGCCCTAAACAGACCAGGGAACGTTCTCCGAATTCTACACCTGAACCGACCCGATAAAGTTCCCCGCGCCGCGCCGGGGGAGATTCTCCGAGCGTCTGTTCCGCCATGGCGGTGGCGGCGGCGCCGTTTACATCTGGTTAAGCGATGATTACAGTTGCGATCGAGCCGAGCTGCCTCTGCTCGCGACTTCGCGCCGTCTCAGAAGATTTGGGAACGGCGGAGGGATAAGGAATGAAACGCTGCTTACGTCGCATTTGAAGATACGCGGTCGACACTTTTCCGCTTTCATTTAGTTCAGAGTGCCACTTCTCTGCACCTTGTTCTTATCAAGAAGCAGAATGGGGCTCTGGAAGTGTGTCTTGATGCCTCGCTCAGAGCGAGCTCACTGTGGAGAGGAGATAGGCGAGAAGCTCTTCAGAGACGTGGAACACAGGTTTCAGAGTGGCGTAGTGGAAAACATGGGACATGGCGGCTCGAAACACAGAGCTGGAAAGTTGGAGCTTAGAACTCTGCCTTAATCCTTTTATCATTGTGTGTCCCCACATCCAAGCAATCACATATGGTATCTGCAAACACACACACACACACACACACACCCCGCCACCTCCCTTACACACATTAACCCTCACAGCTACAGCAATAACAGGAGCTTGGGTTCAAGGCCCAGTCAGACATGTTCCCTGAGGAGAACTTCCTGTCCCGGCTTGTAGTCCCAGTGTTCCCTGAGGAGAACTTCCTGTCTCTGCTTGTAGTCCCAGTGTTCCTTGAGGAGAACTTCCTGTCTCTGCTTGTAGTCCCAGTGTTCCTTGAGGAGAACTTCCTGTCTCTGCTTGTAGTCCCAGTGTTCATTGAGGAGAACTTCCTGTCTCTGCTTGTAGTCCCAGTGTTCCTTGAGGAGAACTTCCTGTCTCTGCTTGTAGTCCCAGTGTTCCTTGAGGAGAACTTCCTGTCTCTGCTTGTAGTCCTAGTGTTCATTGAGGAGAACTTCCTGTCTCTGCTTGTAGTCCCAGTGTTCCTTGAGGAGAACTTCCTGTCTCTGCTTGTAGTCCCAGTGTTCCTTGAGGAGAACTTCCTGTCTCTGCTTGTAGTCCCAGGGTTCCCTGAGGAGAACTCCGGTTCCATGCATTACTGTCATCCTCCATCAGGGTCCCACTTCCTGGGCGGAGTCACCCGGCTGCTCCCCCTATGGCACGGTGCAGCGTCTCAGAGCAAAGTTTGACGGTAGTCACGCCAGGCGCCGCGTTTCGTCGTCTCGGCCTCCGCGGGAGCACCTAACACACGATCTACACTGCTAGCCTGCACCAGTAATGATTCTGCTATGCACACGCACGCACGGACACACACACACACACACACACACACACACACACACAGCTTTATATGTATTTATATAGCGCTAAGAAATCAAATGACTACAGAAGGTGCATCTGTTCAGCTTGTCAGAAACAACTGAACTTTTTACTGAAGAATGAAATATTCAACTAGAAATGGGGGTCAGAGAGCACGGACCTCTGCCCCTGAATGAATTTCGTGGCTCTGTGCCAAAATTGAATGACCCAGCACGGGGCAGTGCAGGGCGCTCCAGGCTCTCCCCCCCCCCCCCCACACCCTAATCCATACCCTGTCTCTAGCACCCCCACACAGGGAGCTGGCTTCTTTCCAAGTTTTGTTTTCATTCGTGGATCCATCCTGTGATTCGGGTCTGCTCCAGAATTGAATGGGTTCTAAGTTGGACCGTGCCATTCCGTGAAAATCGGTTCAGTAGTTTTTGCGTACACTCTCACACACACACACACACACACACACACACACACACACACACACACACACACACACGCCATCGAAAACATTACCTTGCGCTGTCGCTGAGGCGGAGTTAACAATAATAATAACATAGTAATAATAATAATAATAATAGTCATACCACAGCACTACTACTACTAAAACTACTACTACTACTACTACTACTACTACTACTACTACTACCACTACTACTACTACTACTACTACTACTACTACTAATACAAATAAAAATAATAATAATAATAGGGAGATTCATCACTGTACTGCAGCTTCCATACAGTGAAAGACAAAGGAGCATGCGGAAGCTCTTTTTCACGTTTATGTCCAGAGACTGTCCAGTCAGGGCTGTTCACCGAGGACGTGATGGATATTCTCTCGCCCGCTGTCCGTGTCCTTCATCACCTCGCCGTCCCCGGGAAGGCGAGAAAACAAACACACAGGAAAACAACAGCCCAGTATATTACACGCATCGAACGGCAGCTGTCTCTTCTCCTCTCCGGTCCCCGTCTCACGTCTCTCTCTCTCTCTCTCTCTCTTTCTCCCCCCGGGCCCCTGGTGAAACCAGGTTAGCTGCTGTTGTTTGGCCCTGCTCCATTTGATTCACAGCTTCCTGCTTCGGCAGCAGCAGCGGCGTCGGACTCCCAGGAGCTAAGCAACACTTTAGTGGAACAGCTATTAGCAGGCTACAGTACTGGTGTAGCACTGCCACTAGAGAGCCAGACTGCAGGGAGTTAATGTGTGTGTTTGTGTGTGTGTGTGTGTGTGTGTGTGCTCGCTACCCATGCTTAAGTCTGATATATTTCTGTAGGATTAGATTGTCTAAAAATGGCGGACAGACCACAGCGAGCACGCACGCACGTATGCACACGCACACACACACTCTGAGAGACCCAGTGTCAGACACCGAGCACACTTGTCCACGAACACACCTTATATCCCTGCCTGTGCCCACGAAATGACCCACCATCTCGGAGAGTGTGTGAGAGCCGCAGCACGTCTGGCCTGCAAAGACGCATCACTGTGCAGGGGGGGGCGTCTCAATGGGCCTCCACACAAACCTGGCAACCCTAGCACTAGGCACGAGCCTTCCATTAGGAGAGATTAGGTCTTTTTGTCCGGTGGAGTGAAAAGACAGCTCTGAAAGGATTGCAAGGGATAAGGGAGGAGAGAGAGAGAGAGAGAGAGAGAGAGAGGGAGACATGAAAGAAAAGAGAAACTTCATTGCTGGAGTATCAGCCTGGGAAGCAGACATGAATTCCTGGTCTGGAGAGTCTGCTGACTGAGCCGAGCTGCAGTAGTTGAGCAGCAGAAAGAGAAAAAGTTCGCTTTGAGTGTTTATCATCCTCAGAGCTTTGAACCGGGCGTACGGACGGACGTGCATCTCCAGGATAGCCAGCTATGTCAAACAAAGCTGTGAAAATAGGCAACAAGAGAGGGAAAGAGAGACAGAGAGAGGGGGAGGAGAGCGCTCATGCAGAGCAGATGAAAGCCGCGCCGCCCGAACGCCGGCCGCAAAGAACTCAAAGAGCGGCCGCCTTCCCAGAGCCAGTGGCGAGGTAGAGTCGGAAAGGGAGGCGTCAGAAGTATAACGATCCCGCTGTACTGCCGCCCACCCGCGGTGAAGATACAAAGGCCCCACACTCCACGAGCGGCGCTTTGAGACGCGGGGGAGCGTGGCTGGGGAGGCGGTGAGGGGGGGGGCGTTAGGGGGGGGGGTGTGCGCGCTGCGTGCCTTCGGAACGGAGAGCTGCGGTGCTTCTTCCTCGTTCGAGCGCGCTCCTCGCCGTCAACGCCGGCCGGACTGCCGCGGGGGCTTGTCGCGGTAAGCGGGTGGCGCCGATAGCCCAGCGGTTACAGCATCTGACCGGGGTTGACCGAAAGGTTGCCGGTTCAAGACCCAACCGGGTCACTAAACCATCATTTCCTACCGCTGTGCCCTTCAGCGAGGCGCTCACCCCTGACGCTGTAGCTCGAACACATTTGCGAGTCGCTTTGGATAAAAGAAGCGCCTGCTGGAAAAGAACGAATTGTGACACGTTTCTGCTTCGGCCTGCGTCCTGTCGTACCGGACGCTAAGGTGTTTAACGCCCCCAGCTCTGTGTACCTCCCTCTCTCCGAGGCCTCGTTACCCCCCCCCAATTCAGGCCTGGCTCTCGGACGGACCCCGAACACCACTCTGGCCCTCGAGCAGACTGACAGGCTCGGGTGGACTGTTAAATCTCTCTCCCTCTCTCCCCCTCCTCCTCCTCCTCCTCCTCCTCCTCCTCCTGCCTCCTCTGAGGTATGAGTAACATGATAAGGGGCCAGACGGGAGCAGGGCTGTGAATTCAGACGCGGAGGCAAGATTTAGTGTCCGGACCCGGCCCCCACGGTACCTCTCTGGGAGAGAGGGCGATAGCCATCTGTGATGCGTGTCAGGAAACGCATCAACGCCGGTCAGGGAGACAAATAGAAAACAAGATCGGTCGCTATAAATCTCGGACCGACATTCTGACCGCTTTATACGAGACGGAATCCAATTAGTCGTCTCCGATGTGTACGTAATGTGTTTTTTTACCGGACTGAAACATGACTTCTCTCTCAGCCTAGCAGCACGCTATCTTCAAGGTCTGTGTGAGGACCGTGATAAAGAGGACACGGTGGAGATGTAGCAAACAACACTTTCAGGGGGAGAAAGAGAGACAGAGAGACAGAGAGAGAGAGTACTCTTTGAGGTTATTTCTATTCTCCGAGCCGAATAAAAACAGTGAAATTTCGCTCGGTTGCATCAGTAAATCACAATCATCTCCACCCGTAGAGTTTTCAAAGACGAAACTCCATGCCGGACGACGACTGTTCGTGTTTCATGCGTTAACTGGCATCAATTAGTTTGGATTGACTGTGACATGTATGGTAGGGCAGCTAGGTGGCTGTATTGAATTTGTTCTTGGCCTTAGTGGTGTAGTCAATAAGATGTCTTTAAACCCTAGCAGAGTTCATCCCATAGCCTTCATTCTTCACTACCTACATGCTGGAGTACCATTTCTTAACACGATGAAATGTGAACCTGGGAGCAATTGTGAAATTGGGTTGGATGGAATTGGGATGAAAATTGGGTTGTGTGTGCGCATCAGCATCAGTATGTGTGTACAGTGTGTGTGTGTGTGTGTGTGTGTGTGTGTGTGTTACCTATGCCCTAGTTGGTGTACTGCTTTTATTCTTGGCTCTCTGCTTTCTGTCTCCCCACGTCTGTTTAGCAGCTGTACCTAGTTTACTCTACATACTTTAGGAGTCTGTCTGCTACACTTAAATATCCTATCCTATGTCCTAGACAACAGCTCTGTAACTGTTTATTTACTCCACTGATAGTTATATCTCTTAAAGGAATATGCTCGTTTTTGACAACCTGGACCTTATTTACGACATATTATAAGAAGTTTGACTCACCCAGATCACTTTTTTGTTGTTCGGAGGCCTGTAGAAGAAATATAAAATCCAGCGCGAGCCAGTATATCCATGTAATGGCGGCGCACGGGGCATAGGGAATGCCGTTTCTCAAAATCCATTTTCGGCCGCTAAACGGTTGTTTTCATCAATCACATTGCATGAATCGACAGTTGATATTCCTCTACGCCAGCCATTGTTTTGGTTCCAAATAAGGGATCTTGATCCTCTGTAACAAGCCTCTTTACAAGCCGCTCCCCCACTTGCTCCAGCACGCATGCGCACAGGCCAGCGCGCAGACTTGCTATTCTCCGTCTGTAGGCTACACTCGCGGCTCACATTCTCTGCGCTACGATCGGATTGTTGGTGCCTAGAATATTGTGTGCAATATGGCTGAATATTTGTCAGATTTAGAGGATCTAGAAAATCCGATCGTAGCGCAGAGAATGTGAGCCGCGAGTGTAGCCTACAGACGGAGAATAGCAAGTCTGCGCGCTGGCCTGTGCGCATGCGTGCTGGAGCAAGTGGGGGAGCGGCTTGTAAAGAGGCTTGTTACAGAGGATCAAGACCCCTTATTTGGAACCAAAACAATGGCTGGCGTAGAGGAATATCAACTGTCGATTCATGCAATGTGATTGATGAAAACAACCGTTTAGCGGCCGAAAATGGATTTTGAGAAACGGCATTCCCTATGCCCCGTGCGCCGCCATTACATGGATATACTGGCTCGCGCTGGATTTTATATTTCTTCTACAGGCCTCCGAACAACAAAAAAGTGATCTGGGTGAGTCAAACTTCTTATAATATGTCGTAAATAAGGTCCAGGTTGTCAAAAACGAGCATATTCCTTTAAGTATTGAGCCCATGTTTATTGCTCTGTAAATATTCTTAGCCAATAAACGTAAACATTTTCAAGGAGCTTTGCTCGATCGTCTCATTCAGAGAGGTCAGGGAATCATTTTTACAACTCACTGTTTTGAAACTGTTTTTTTTTTTCTAGGGGTAGGATCTATGTCCATCCCCCCTTAGCTCTCTGTAAAGCGCACTGTGTTGCCTCTGTGTATGAAATGAGCTATACAAATGAAGTTTGATTTGATTTGTACAGTATGTATGTGTGTGTGTGTGTGTGTGTGTGTGTGTGTCCTCGTGGCCACACGATAACTGGGTACTTCGCTGTCCCAGGCCGGACTGTTAGGGGATCTCGATGAAAGACTGATGACCTGATGACCTGGCGGATTCCCCTCACAAACCACCTCCATCAGTGCGTACGCTCCAACACTGGATGCTGACCCTGAGTACAAGGAAGTGTTCTAAGCCTGCCTGCACTCATCCATAAATAAACCAGCATCCACCGACAAGCTCATTCTCCTAGGAGGTTTTAACGCGAGAGTGGGCTCCGACAGTGGTTTATGGAAGGATGTGCTCGGGCAGCGAGCTTAACGAGAGCGGTCTCCGCCTGCTCGCTCTCTGCTCTGAGCATCGACTGGTCATCACAAACACCTTGCTCCAGCTTAAAGGAGTAGTAAAGGGAAAAAATCATGTTTAGCCCTGTTTTAAGGTTACTTATGATCATATACAATGGTTCAGATCAAAACGTTGACCAAACTAGCGCTTTTGAGAATGTTGATAATTGCTCTACCACCGTTTTGGTCATACAATGGATGTGGGTGGGCACTGTGAAAAATCATTAAAAAAACATGTTACTGAATGACTGAATGAATGAATGAATGAATAAATGAATGAATGAATGAATTAATGACGCTGTTGCAGACGACAAAGACAGGACAGTGCAAAGACATGACAGTGCCCAACAGTACAAAGAGCAATGAAAATCCCCAAAACAGTGCAAACAAAATACAGTGCAATGTACAAATTACAATATACTGTTAAAAAAGGGGGAGGCACAAATGTACTATACTGTATGTACTATAAGAAAGGAGTGTGGTGAGTGAGTGTATGTATGTGTGTGCAGAGTGTAGTGGTGGTGGATGAGTGGTGTTATGTACAGTGTGTGTGCCGTTGAGGTATGTAGCACATTGATGACATTAATGAGTCTGATGTCCGTGGGAAAGAAGATGTTTTTGTGGCATAAGGACCCAGTCCCGATGGACCGCAGTCTCCTGCCAGAGGGGAGTGGGTCAAAGAGACCGTGGCCAGAATGGGAGGGGTCGGCCACGATCTTATTGGTCTGTTTTAAAATCCTGGAGGCATGCAGGTCCTGTAGGGATGACAGTCTACAGCCGATCACCCTCTCAGCGGAGCGGATGATGCGCTGCGGTCTGCCCTCGTCCTTGTCTGTTGCGGCTGAGAGCCAGATGGTGACGGACGAGGTCAGGATGGACTGGATGATGGATGTGTATGGAGCGTGAGTACGGTGTGTGTGTGGATGTTAAATTCCAGCTGCCTCAGGAAGTACATCCTCTGCCGTGCTTTTTGGGTGACGGAGCGATGTACGGCTCCCACTTGGGAGTTAACAGTTATCTTACTGACATCTTGTTATTATCAGCAGCATTGCTATCTTTAGTAGATACGCTAGGCCAGTGTAATGCTCTCCATCCAGCCAGTAAGAATACCCTTAGAGCTGTTAAATAAGGTACTGAAAAGACTAGAGGACAAGGGATGTTTAGAGCTCCGTGTCTGTGTTTTCCTTGGGCCCCAAAATGAGTAAATCCACCCCTGGCTGGGAAGGTGCTAGCGGATTATGCTCCTTCACCTAGCATCCCGTGTAAACGAAAACATCCAGCCTGAATCCCAATGCGGCTTTAGGCCTTGCGGACATGATCTTCGTTGCTAGACGGGTACAGGAAGAACAAAGACCTGTTCCT
>NC_140235.1:38133381-38190881 GCF_949987555.1 Borostomias antarcticus | reverse complement strand
TTGCCAGGGGTGTGAGCGATGGCTCTATCACACACACACACACACACACACACACACACACACACACACACACACACACACACACACACACACACACACACACACACACACAGTCAAGGACAGATACAAGGCTGGAGGAAACACACCTCTGCCGTCGTCCTGCTGGCTCAGGCAGGAAGTGCTGATCGTGCATGTGTCCCGGTCACATCCCGCCAGAACTCACACAACCAGGAGGAACACCGAGGGTCAGGGTTTGTCCATATTGTGACCAACAATGGCCGCCTTTCCCGATAAAGAACCTTCTTAAGGAACCCTTCTTAAGCAACCCTTTGTATGGGAGTTAAGAAGTAGTTTGGAGGTTAGTGCTTCTTAACGAGTTCGGGAAACCCGGCCAATGTCTTTCAGCTGTCTGGCTCGCTAAGTCGGTAGTGACTCTTAATCTCGTAGGATCGTAGGTTCGAGTCCCGAGTTGTGTGCAGCTAAGAGTTTCATTGTACATAGCATCCGTATTATGTGTGATACAAATGAATTATGCAAGAATTAGAGAGCTGAATTGTTCCCATGGATTGAATGCATGTCATAGGTTAGAGAAAGGTTAAATAATGTAATAAAATGAACGTTACCATAATATGCTAGTGAAGCTAAAGCTATGGCCTGCTTGGCTTTAAAGTCCATCAAACGGCAGCTCCACATGCAAAATGCAAGGATGCCTTGGGCCGTGGGCAGGCTGTTCACAAGCGCACGCACACACACACACACACACACACACACACACACACACACACACACGCACACACACAGAAAGGGAGAGATAGGCAGAAAGAGAGAGGAGACATCATTGTTTTGTTGACATGCTGGGAGAGAGAGAGAGAGAGAGAGAGAGAGAGAGAGAGCAGGGGTTAAAACTCTTCTAGGGGGGCCCGGGAGCACGCCTCCCCGGGGAGAATTTTTTTGAAAATATCAGCTTTAAAATATGGATTTATAATTGATTTTGGCATGAGGATACAGGGATTTGTCATGGTCAGGGAAGCACTAGCATTTTTATTTTCTCAGGTCCTGGTGTCTCTTTTGCTCCTGCTGTTGGTCTCACTTACCGAAACCTGTAGCACACTAAAAGGGTTTGGGAAAATGTAGTCCCAGACCGGCCATCTTGAGTCTACACAGGTGTATCGATTTGTCTGGTTGCATAGGATTCTATGCAGTAGAGCCAATCAGACAAATAGATACACCTGTGTAGAAACAAGATGGTCGTGTCTGGGACTACATTTTCCCAAACCCTATAGCTAGACTCACAATTCAGTCAGACTGAATTGGTTTAGATTTAGTTTAGTTTTAGTAACTCAAAATCATTGAGATTTTAGTTGACTAAATCTAAAGTTTATCAGGTTTAGTTAAAGTGTAAGGCATTATTTAAGCATTTCTCTAGAGTTTCCTGACTCATATACCTGGGAAAGCACAGCGCGCCTTCCCATCACACCACAGAAAAGCAGGTCTGTTATTAGATTCACATGGAGGATGAGGGAACACAATGCTATTAGACTAGACATCCTGTCTGATACCAGGCTTACTGTACATCACTGTGGACTAGGCTATTTGGTAGAAACAGCCCAAAACATTTGTAAGCCATTTTTGATTGATTTTGGTAAGGCTACTAAAGTATAAGCCCTATAGTATATTGTGGTACAAAATAGATGGATGAAAAGCATCTATTTGAAAGTTAAAGTAAGTGTGTGTTGCGTTGTTACAGCCCCCATACAAACTGTACACAAGCTAAGCTGCACTAGCTGTTACGGGACGCGCTCTGATCTGCCGTCCACCTCTGGGCGCTCTGCCAGAGCGTTGGCTTGGCAACGACGCACCAGGTCCCAATCAGGAAGCAGCGCACCTGGAGCTGATCAGCTCCCTGCACTACAAGAGCCACGCTGACCTGCCGGACGCTGCCAGAACGTAGCCTACCTCACACGGTTAGTCGCGTCTCCAGCTGGTTTGCCTTGCCAGGGCTATTTTTCTCTCATCCCCTTTTTGTCTTTACCCCCAAGGGACCCCTGCTCCTCTCATAACTCCCTAAAACCCCTGCTCCTCTCATAACTCCCTAAAACCCCTGCTCCTCTCATAACTCCCTGAAACCCCTGCTCCTCTCATAACTCCCAGAAACCCCTGCTCCTCTCATAACTCCCTAAAACCCCTGCTCCTCTCATAACTCCCTGAAACCCCTGCTCCTCTCATAACTCCCTGAAACCCCTGCTCCTCTCATAACTCCCAGAAACCCCTGCTCCTCTCATGACTCCCTGAAACCCCTGCTCCTCTCATAACTCCCTGAAACCCCTGCTCCTCTCATAACTCCCAGAAACACCTGCTCCTCTCATAACTCCCTGGAACCCCTGCTCCTCTCATAACTCCCCCTGCTCCTCTCATAACTCCCAGAAACCCCTGCTCCTCTCATAACTCCCTGGAACCCCTGCTCCTCTCATAACTCCCTAAAACCCCTGCTCCTCTCATGACTCCCTAAAACCCCTGCTCCTCTCATAACTCCCTGGAAAGCCCCTCGGGGCTTAACTGACACCCCCTGGACTCTCCCCTCGCCCCCGCTCACGGACTACCCCTCTGGATCTCGGACATCGTTCTCCCGCTCGAACACGCACATTATTCAACGCTCCGCCAGCCACGTACGTACTTCACCACGCCTGGTAAACTCCACCCACACACAGTGCTACACCACACCCACACACAGTCCTACACCTCACCCACACACAGTCCTACACCCCACCCACACACAGTCCTACACCACACCCACACAGTCCTACACCCCACCCACACACAGTCCTACACCACACCCACACACAGTCCTACACCTCACCCACACACAGTCCTACACCACACCCACACAGTCCTACACCCCACCCACACAGTCCTACACCCCACCCACACACAGTCCTACACCACACCCACACACAGTCCTACACCACACCCACACAGTCCTACACCACACCCACACAGTCCTACACCACACCCACACACGGTCCTACACCACACCCACACACGGTCCTACACCGCACCCACACACAGTCCTACACCACACCCACACACAGTCCTACACCACACCCACACACAGTCCTACACCACACCCACACAGAGTCCTACACCACACCCACACAGTCCTACACCACACCCACACAGTCCTACACCTCACCCACACACAGTCCTACACCACACCCACACACAGTCCTACACCACACCCACACAGTCCTACACCACACCCACACACAGTCCTACACCACACCCACACACAGTCCTACACCACACCCACACACAGTCCTACACCCCACCCACACACAGTCCTACACCACACCCACACACAGTCCTACACCACACCCACACACAGTCCTACACCACACCCACACACAGTCCTACACCACACCCACACAGTCCTACACCACACCCACACACAGTCCTACACCACACCCACACACAGTCCTACACCACACCCACACAGTCCTACACCACACCCACACACAGTCCTACACCACACCCACACACAGTCCTACACCACACCCACACAGTCCTACACCACACCCACACACAGTCCTACACCACACCCACACACAGTCCTACACCACACCCACACACAGTCCTACACCACACCCACACAGTCCTACACCACACCCACACACAGTCCTACACCGCACCCACACACAGTCCTACACCACACCCACACACAGTCCTACACCACACCCACACACAGTCCTACACCACACCCACACAGTCCTACACCACACCCACACACAGTCCTACACCACACCCACACAGTCCTACACCACACCCACACACAGTCCTACACCTCACCCACACACAGTCCTACACCACACCCACACAGTCCTACACCACACCAACACACAGTCCTACACCACACCCACACACAGTCCTACACCACACCCACACACAGTCCTAGACCACACCCACACAGTCCTACACCACACCCACACACAGTCCTACACCCCACCCACACACAGTCCTACACCACACCCACACACAGTCCTACACCACACCCACACAGTCCTACACCACACCCACACAGTCCTACACCACACCCACACAGTCCTACACCACACCCACACAGTCCTACACCACACCCACACACAGTCCTACACCACACCCACACAGTCCTACACCACACCCACACAGTCCTACACCACACCCCCACACAGTCCTACACCTCACCCACACACAGTCCTACACCACACCCACACACAGTCCTACACCACACCCACACACAGTCCTACACCGCACCCACACACAGTCCTACACCACACCCACACACAGTCCTACACCACACCCACACACAGTCCTACACCACACCCACACACAGTCCTACACCACACAGTCCTACACCACACCCACACACAGTCCTACACCACACCCACACACAGTCCTACACCACACCCACACATAGTCCTACACCGCACCCACACAGTCCTACACCACACCCACACACAGTCCTACACCACACCCACACACAGTCCTACACCACACCCACACACCGTCCTACACCACACCCACACACGGTCCTACACCACACCCACACACGGTCCTACACCACACCCACACACAGTCCTACACCACACCCACACAGTCCTACACCACACCCACACACAGTCCTACACCACACCCACACACGGTCCTACACCACACCCACACACGGTCCTACACCACACCCACACAGTCCTACACCACACCCACACAGTCCTACACCACACCCACACACAGTCCTACACCACACCCACACAGTCCTACATCACACCCACACAGTCCTACACCACACCCACACAGTCCTACACCACACCAACACACAGTCCTACACCACACCCACACACAGTCCTACACCACACCCACACAGTCCTACACCACACCCACACAGTCCTACACCACACCCACACAGTCCTACACCACACCCACACACAGTCCTACACCACACCCACACACGGTCCTACACCACACCCACACAGTCCTACACCACACCCACACAGTCCTACACCACACCCACACACAGTCCTACACCACACCAACACACAGTCCTACACCTCACCCACACAGTCCTACACCACACCCACACAGTCCTACACCACACCCACACAGTCCTACACCACACCCACACAGTCCTACACCACACCCACACACAGTCCTACACCACACCCACACAGTCCTACACCACACCCACACAGTCCTATACCACACCCACACAGTCCTATACCACACCCACACAGTCCTACACCTCACCCACACACAGACCTACACCCCACCCACACACAGTCCTACACCTCACCCACACAGTCCTACACCACACCCACACACAGTCGTACACCTCACCCACACACAGTCCTACACCCCACCCACACACAGTCCTACACCTCACCCACACACAGTCCTACACCACACCCACACACAGTCCTACACCACACCCACACACAGTCCTACACCTCACCCAGCCACAGTCCTACACCTCACCCACACACAGTCCTACACCACACCCACACACAGTCCTACACCACACCCACACACAGTCCTACACCACACCCACACAGTCCTACACCTCACCCACACACAGTCCTACACCACACCCACACAGTCCTACACCACACCCACACACAGTCCTACACCACACCCACACACAGTCCTACACCACACCCACACAGTCCTACACCTCACCCACACAGTCCTACACCACACCCACACAGTCCTACACCACACCCACACAGTCCTACACCACACCCACACAGTCCTACACCACACCCACACAGTCCTACACCACACCCACACAGTCCTACACCACACCCACACACAGTCCTACACCACACCCACACACAGTCCTACACCACACCCACACAGTCCTACACCACACCCACACACAGTCCTACACCGCACCCACACAGTCCTACACCACACCCACACAGTCCTACACCACACCCACACAGTCCTACACCTCACCCAGACACAGTCCTACACCTCACCCACACACAGTCCTACACCACACCCACACACAGTCCTACACCGCACCCAGACACAGTCCTACACCACACCCACACAGTCCTACACCACACCCACACAGTCCTACACCTCACCCAGACACAGTCCTACACCTCACCCACACACAGTCCTACACCACACCCACACACAGTCCTACACCGCACCCACACACAGTCCTACACCACACCCACACAGTCCTACACCGCACCCACACAGTTCTACACCACACCCACACAGTCCTACACCTCACCCACACACAGTCCTACACCACACCCACACACAGTCCTACACCCCACCCACACAGTCCTACACCACACCCACACACAGTCCTACACCACACCCACACAGTCCTACACCGCACCCACACAGTCCTACACCACACCCACACACAGTCCTACACCACACCCACACACAGTCCTACACCGCACCCACACATACTGAAGCCAGTTACACACACCACACACACCAAGCCAGCTTACCACACACACCTTCCCACATTCCCCTTCCCTGTTATTTTTCGTTATCTTATTAAATGCGCCTTCGGGCTGAAGATCCCCTGCTTCTGTGCCGCCTCTATTGGGTCACTCCAGTCCACACACTGGACACTAGCCCACCTTATAACACCTCTGCTGTCTTTTTACCATCTAGATGACCTCATATGGTGAAGTTCACCGAAAAGTGAGAGAGAGGGAGAGAGAGAGAGAGACAGACAGAGCGAGAGAGAGAAAGAGAAAGAGAGAGGAGGAGAGAGAGAGGGAGAGATAGCGGTGACCCCTGAGTGACCCCTGAGTGCCATGGACAGACAGGTCAGCAGCTCAGATATAGGTAAACATCCACAGCATTTCAGCATCAGACAATAAGTGAAGCCAGTGCAGAGATGGACAGAGAGAGAGAGAGAGAGATAGAGAGATATAGAGAGAGAGAGAGAGTGAGAGAAAACAATGCCACAACCTGAAACAGTGAGTGACCTACTGTATACTCACAAAGCACATGCATATATTCACACACACACACACACACACACACACACACACACACACACACACACACACACACACACACACACACACACACACACACAATATGCATATACACATTGTGATTATTATTACTATTTACTACAGCATTTTTGGTTTGTATATTTGTATAATGGGTACAATGTTGTTATGTTTGTTTAACATTGTACCCATCTCGTTGTTTAATTAGTTATATGCTTTCACAATATTTACAGCCAACTTACAACTTACAGCCAACCAAACTTTGAATATTTACAGCCAACTTTTTTAATTGAAATGAACTGAATGGAATTGACAGAGAAAGAGAGACAGAGAGAGATAGAGAATAAATAAGAATAATGAAGCAGACCATTCCCCTTGACAACGATCACTGGATTGAAACCTAATCAAATAAACAGACCATTTCTCATTTTCAACTTAAGCTTCTAAACTCTTCACTGACTTTCACTGGCACATTACGATGGTTCCCAGCCACTGCAAACTACAGTAGGTCTTGGATTACCAGACAAGGCTTGGGGCGGGGTGTGTGTGTGTGTGTGTGTGTGTGTGTGTGGGGGGGGGGGGTTAGAATATGAAAGCTATATTACATGTCATTCTTACCAGAATGCCTATCATTACATACATAACGACATACAGTATTACTACGCCTAGCAGCAGCTGCTTGGTCATAAATTAACAAACAAATCTTCTAATTAATTCGTTGTTTGCTAATTAACAGGCAGCGACATAATCATTTGTTAATTACTAACACAAGCGTGTTGACATTTCAGAACAGGCTTGAGGGACGCGCCCATAGCAGACGAGCCTCTCCCTTTCTCCTGTCCCATCTCCTGGACAGGAAGACAACACACACCGCACTTTGGCATTTCCTGTTTGTGTATCCACTTTATCTCTGAGCCAACACTGGCCTTCCGCTAATACACACACACACATGCGTGCACACACGCATACACACGCGCACACACACAAACACGCACACACACAGACACACACACACAAATTCGCACATACACACACATACACACACATACACACACACGCACGCACACACACACACACACACAAACACAGATTGTCAACAGTCAACAACACTGCATCACTTATGAAAAGGTTAGCGTTGGGAACCTCGGCTGGAAGTACTTTCGGGTAAAAACAGAGTGCTAAACGGCGGAGCATATGGACCGCCTCTCCGCGGGGTCAGAGGTGAGGGAGCGAGGAGTTGGGAACGGGTGACGGGAACGGGGGCGGCAGACGAGAGGCGTAGGTGTCGTCGGAACATCGTAGCGTTGGTAGCATCTGTTAGTGTTTATCAAGGAGGGCATTATAATATTTCAATTCATACAGTATACTGCACAGACACACACACGCACGCACGCACGCACACACACACACACACACACACACACACACACACACGTCACATATGACACAGCACCAGCTGAAGCCTGCGCCACGGCCATATCTGACAGGTGGTCCGGTTTGTGGTGCGGGGGCGGAGAGTGGGAAACTCGACACTTCCTGATTGGTCTCTGCCTGCCTCCGTGATTTCTAGCGCGACGGGGGAACGCGTCTGGTGAGAGGCGGCGACCTGCGGAGTTGCGATTTGCTGCAGACCTGCGGCGTTGTCTGTCTTCAGTACAGGATGTAGTACAGGATGTAGTACAGGATGTAGTACAGGGTGTAGTACAGGATGTAATACAGGATGTAGTACAGGATGTAGTACAGGATGTAATGCAGGCTGTCGGGTCGCGCGTCCCACAACGCCACAAACGCATCTCTTCCATGCTTTCCGGGCGCAGCGCAGATTTCGCAAACGCGCCAGTGCTCGCAAACGCGCCAGGCTGGCAGAAACCCCCGGACACCCCGGAGTGTGTGTGTGTGTGTGCTATTTAGGGATGAGACGGTATACCGTAAAACCGTGAACCGCGGTATAAAAAGTCCACGGTATTAGAACCGTGACATTCCCTGTGTTACGGTATTACGTTTACGGTATTACACAATAATGCGCTGCTGAAACTTCACATTTCAAGTTGCTTGCAACAGTTAATTTTGTAATTTAATATAAGCTTACTATTAATAAACTGAGCTCAATTACAATAGTGTGTATTTTCCATCATGTGTTGCACTGTAGTTCCTTCAAAGTAAAATACTTGTTTTTTTATGTGTGTTGGGGAGGTGAAATGCCGTATACCGTGAAATACCGTAAACGGAAGCGCGTAACTAGATACCGTACTGTACCGTAATGCAAAAATCCACACCGTCTTATCCCTAGTGCTAATGGGCATGTGTTGACTACGGATGTCATATCCATCGCTGTCATCGCTGATGTGTTCGGATGTCATTTTGCCTGAAACGGCATCAAACCCTCAGCTTGTACAACTACAGAAGCCCGTTTCATGTCACTCTCATGTTCAAAAACCCGGCTCCTGGCTCACCCCCCTGTCTCAATCTCTCCCTGGTTCTCTCTCCCCCCTGTCTCTCCCCGGCTGTCTCTCCCGCTGTCTCTCCTTGGCTGTCTGTCTGTCTCTCCCCCTGTCTCAGTCAACCCTATCCCACTCTCTCTCTCTCTCTGGCTTGTTGTGATTTCTCTAGGGCCTAAACAAGTTTCTTTTTTGTTTGCTTAAAATCTGCATGGGTCTACAGAAAGCCTCCGTTCGTTCAAATATTGATGCCTTCTCTCATCTGCCATGTTAGGACGGCAGTATGCGGACGCAGAGGCTGCCAGACACACACACACACACACACACACACACACACACACACACACACACACACACACACACACACCCACCACGAAGCACTCAAAGGCAGCTCTTACAAGGGAAAGACAGCACTGAGAGCTATTTCTACTCCGTCTGAAGATAGCCGAAGCAGAGAAGAAAGGTGCTTGGTCTCTGCCGATCCTTTCAAGGGGGGTCAAACTGTCCCCCACGGATACATGTACGTAAGTAATAGTCCAGCCAAATCTGTGTGTGTGTGTGTGTCAGGCGTCAAGCTATTGTAGCAGTGATGGGTGTGACAGTTCCATTAGTCATACATGCCAGCCAGTCGGTAGAGAGGATATGATGGCGGAAGATAACGAAGATCCACTCTAACAGTGACACCAGCGATATGCACATGGGCTGATGACATGTAATAAGGTCCTCGTTCTCGCTCGCACACACACACACATGCACGCACGCGCCCGCGCACACACACACGCATCTCATGTAGAGTGAATCTAATTTGAAGAATCGAATTACAGATAATGCAATGATGTGGAATATGTATATAATACACCATATCGAATCTAATCTCATATAGAATACATAATATCTAATCTAATCTCTGTTTTTCTGTCTGTCTGTCTGTCTGTCTGTTAACTGTGAAGTTAACATTTGTGCTCAGTCCAGCGTGAAGTAGTTTGGCCCCAAGCGGTTCTCAACAAAGCCGCAAGCAGCAATACGATAGGTCAATCGGCTGGGAGCTTAAACATCAGTGGGAGATCCACCATTCACCAAAAGGTAATCCGAGTAAAATGGTAAAAATGGTAAATGGACTGCACTTATATAGCGCTTTTCCACCTTAGCGGCACTCAAAGCGCTTTACAATGGCCTCTCATTCACCCATTCATACACACACTCACACATCAATGGCGGTAGCTTCCATGCAAGGCGCTAACCTGCTCATTGGGAGCAATTTGGGGTTAGGTGTCTTGCTCATGGACACTTCGACATGTGGACAGTCGGAGCTGGGATTCACACCACTGACCCTTCGATCACTGAACGACCCGCTCTACCAACTGAGCTACAGTCACCCCTGGTTATCGTACCCACAAGTTCTCTCTTCTTGGTGTGGCGAACACTTCTAGGGAAAAATCTCCATATTCGTGGACACCAATGAAAAGACCCTTGGATTTCATGCGCGCGAGGATGATTGGCCCGTGCAGATAGCGGGCTGTGCCGGGAGGCTGATTTGGCCTCTGATTGGTCACTGATTGCAGCTTTCCCTTTTTCTAATGAGTCCTGCATTCATATGAGCTGTCGACATACTTGGCACATAAATTGTGATTTAGTCTACTTGGACTTTCTTCCATGTTAACTCACTTCGCAGAGTTGGCTAGCTAGTTTTTCATTTAGTCCCGACTATACGCTCCCGATGAAATATGTTCAAATGCCGCTGGATTTGAAAGGTATGCCCATGCTTTGTAGCGTTTTGTACCAAAAGGAAAATGTACATTCTGGCTAATTTTAATACCATTATATAACGATAGTTTTCACTCAATGTACCTCTACAGCACGCCATGGACACTACTGTCCGGTGCATCTTAAAGTTCTTAGCTTTGTTCGAAACAGTTCACTCGTTCATTCACTCACTATTCCCTATGTAGTGTTCCCTATAGTGAACTATATAGGGAACGATTAAGCGGTTTTCGGACACTACACTGAATGTCATTGCGGCGGACATTCATGGACGCAAGCAAGCAAAACGCGCCCAGTATCATGTAAACAAACCGACCACTAATGGCAGCAGGTTGAAACGTCAGGTAGTATTCAGTTTCCATGGT
Organism: Borostomias antarcticus; assembly: GCF_949987555.1. Lineage (NCBI taxonomy): Eukaryota > Metazoa > Chordata > Actinopteri > Stomiiformes > Stomiidae > Borostomias > Borostomias antarcticus. The sequence goes on along the minus strand of NC_140235.1, from coordinate 38,179,298 downwards.
AGCAGGTTGAAACGTCAGGTAGTATTCAGTTTCCATGTTTCGAATGTTGAATCCCAAATAAATTGTTGAAATTCTAATGATGTGCAAGTGTGGTTTTGTCAAGTATGGTGCTATCTGCTAATAGCAAGCTGTAAAGTTACACAATAAGACCGTGATAGCCAGTTAGCTCACAAGCACACAACTATAGCAGCAGCTTCCATAACATTAACGGTAGCTGTTGGTGGCTAAAGAAGTTAGCTAACGTTACAATGATGATTACTGTAGCTACGGACACACTATAATGCACTACATAGGGAATAGGGAATGGTTTCTAGCTCTACTGTTGTTTTGGAAACAAAATGGCCACCAACATTTTCAGCAATCCCTTCATTTAAAGGTGCAACAGTCAAGATTTTGACGTAGACTAATCTTTCAAAAACTAACAAGGCTTGTGAGCCAATAGTATTAGGACTCCTGATTGGTTCCGCCTCCCGACATACCAGTGATACCATGTGATACCAACGCTGTCATACTATTGGCTCACGAGCCTTGTCAGAGGCGGGAACCAAACCTCAGACATCTCAGACGGAGGTAAACAAAACGTTCATTTCGGACCCGTCCAAATAAATATGATAAGCTCACAGTCAATTTATTGTATTATTATTTTTCTGACTTTAATTTGAATGCACCAGGGAGCTCTGCTGTCATGATTTCCAGCACACACAGGCATTATGTTTGTTGTCCTGTTCAGTACATCACACTATATTATTATGGAAGGACCATGATAATGATGGATGATTACATGTCAGCTGTTTAGCTATTGTTTGAAATTTCATCCCTACGGAGTACATCCGCCCGCTAATTCCCAAAGGGTGTGGATGATAGCTGAGAAAACAAATGAAAATGAAATAGTGTGTGTATCCACTAAACTTTATAGTGTACAGAGTGTGTGTGTGTGTGTGTGTGTTGTGTGTTTCAACTAGGAAATTCACAGGTGGTGTGTGACTTCGTTGGTAGCTGTGTACTGTATCGCCCCGGGTGACAGCTTGCCAGCCTCGTCTCGGCGGACGGGAGATAGTGCTTCCCTCAGCTTTCCGTTGCGTAAGCGTGGAAAGCATAAACACACCCCAGGAAAACTGGGTTACCTGGATGTCAAACGGGTGAAAAAGCCTTTCGTCTCCGTCCCATGAGCCACTGCTCCTAAAGCTCTCCTCTCATTGGCTCGCATTAATGTTTTGTAAAAAAAAAAAAAAAAAACCCAACCAAAATGAATCTCTCAAACCACATTTGCATCTGTCTCCCACAGTCAATGTCAAGAAAATTCACTTGGGAGAGACCGATATGTTTTTCCTCCAACAGAGAAAATAGCTAGGATGTGAAAAAAAAGAAAAAGGTTCAGCTTTTGTCACAGCGTTTTCTGGACACGTGTGTGTGTGTGTGTGTGTGTGTGTGTGCGTGTAATATGCGCGGTAATCAGCTGACGCAGCGCGGGCGACGCCACCTGGCCACATGCTGAACACGGGGTAGCGTTCCACCGGAAGACGTTTGCACGGACAACGAACTGTCAGCCATCTTCAAACCCCCGCCCCCCCCCCCCCTCCACCACTCAGCCCTCCCCTCCCCTGGCACCTGGCGAACAGCTGTGTGTGCGTGTGTGTGTGTGTGTGCGAGGCCTACAGGGGCGCGTCGTTTTCCAGCGTTGACGTTTTGACGCCTCCCGTAGCCTGGAGAGTACAGTCTTGTGGAGCTCGTTCGCCCGCCAATCAATGCCTGTCTGATTTCCCCTCCGCATTGATTCCCTCCACGCCCATCAGAACATCATTCAATTGACATAACCTGTAAGTTTAATTACATTATCGATCCACTCAAGCCCGCATTCAACGTGCTTCGACAGTTTAACACGGACGCCGACCGCACGCCGCTCCGCCTCAGCCATACCGGACGGGTGTGTGGAGATCTGTCGCAGGTGTGTCATCGTGTCTTATTAACGTTATCATTACCCAGTCAATCGGCGTTCTTTCCCCCCGTCTTTGTTCTAGTGACGGGCGACTACGCAGACGGCGCCGGCTGCCGTTGACTGACTGCAGACAAAAGGGGGTATAATTGCTCGCCTCGCTCATATCGCCGTGGATCCGTTCCCTTCTTCTCCTTCGTCAGAGACAGGGTGGTAATTAAAGGCGTTGCGCGGAGCGCCGGGCCGCCATTACCCAGACAGCCTGACGGCTCAATCTCTGAGGGAAGAGACGTCTTTACTGGCACCAACTGAATACGTCCCCAAAAAAAATTACAACTCAAAAAAACACACAAAAACTACAAAACCCAGCTCTCAGATAGCACAAAAAAGAACAGCGCAACCAAACCGACTGGGGAACGGTTCTATTATTAAATTAATGTATGAATATGACTATATTCTCCGCATTAGGACAGGTTTAAGATGCGGGATAGGCTGGGATATATTTTAAAAGTCGTCATTTTGTCATTCCATTAAATGTCTGGCAGGGAAGTAGAATGGATCTCAATAAAAAAAAAAAAGTTAATATCCTGCAAAAGACGGAAAGCGGATCGTTGCGGAGAATATATTAATATCATTACTCAACTGTCATATCGTGCAAGGGAGATTATATGGAGAGTACCTTTTCTTCCCCCCCAACAATATATACTGTATCTCATCCATCTCATCTTTCTGAGCTCATTTCATTAGTGAGTTGTAAAGCCGTGACCAGGCATAAAGTCGGGCACCTCGGACAGCCCCGTGGAAGGTCCAGGCAAAGTTACGTTTTGACGAGGGAACTACTAAGTGATGTCAGAATATACGGCCTCTCCACCCGTGCTGAGACTTGCGCCTCCCAGTCCGCCGCCCAAATGTCAACCGCACCGCGGGAGATTAAGAGACTTCAGAAGCTTATGTTCGGCTCTGAGGCGTCGGTGGAGCCTTGAATGTCTTCAAAGCCTCATCTTTCAGCTGAAATGGCTCTTTCTAATATACAGGTGCTGATAGAGGTGTTATAAACGCATCTTTATCAGCGGGATTCAACCTGCTGGTTCAGCTCAACCGCCGCTGGCGTCAACTCAACTGGTGTATCTGAGGCCGTACAACTACCAGCACTATGACTACCCATGTCCTCAAATAGCACGACATGGTAATGTCATGGTCACGGCATGAGAGCAAGCGTGAATTCGCAATCGCTGCGACCATGTATGAACTATAGAGTAGGCTACAAGTATTTTCAATCTGGCTGAATCTTGTGGTGCCACAATGCTTTTGTGGACAACAGCAGCATTGCACTTTTGTGGACATTTTTTGTGGAATGACCATCTGACCAACCGACCGACCGACCAACTGACCGACCAACCAAAATGTGACAGGTGACCTTTAACCTAAAACCCACATCTCCTCCATCGTGTGACGACCCTGGGGTTGAGGGAGCGGCGGACGGAGGGATGCGCCCTGGTCAACGCACTTCAGCACCATGGACAGCAACCGATACACTTCAGCACCACGGACAGCGGGCGACACACTTCAGCACCATGGACAGTGACCGACTCACTTAAGCACCATGGACAGTGACCGACTCACTTAAGCACCAAGGACAGTGACCGACTCACTTAAGCACCATGGACAACGACCGACACACTTCAGCGCCATGGACAGCGACCGACACACTTCAGCGCCATGGACAGCGATCGACACACTTCAGCACCACGGACAGCGACCGACACACTTCAGCACCACGGACAGTTACCAATACACTTCAGCACCATGGACAGCGACCGACACACTTCAGTGTGGGAGGGACAGACCTGCAACCACACACCTGCTCCTAATGCGTGGCTGAGGAGCCTCGGGATTAAAGCAGGAGGAGACCGAACGGGGAGAAACATATGGTCATGGTGAGACGGAGCAGAACTAGTCACTCCACACTTTCTTGAACGGTCACACTGACAGAGTTTTCTCTCTTCCTCCTGTCGCAGGGTACCCGGCGTGGAGGACCTAAGCCAGCCGAGACCGACGCGGAATACTTTTCCTTTTGAGCACTTTTTCGTTTTTGAATAAATGCCCATCTGGGCATAACAACTTGCCGCCTGAGTCTGTCTCCTTGCTCTCTCTCTCACTCTCTCTCTCTCTCTCTCTCTCTCTCTCTCTCTCTCTCACTCCCCCACAGCCGAGCAGACGGGGGGTGGGGGGGGGGGGGGTACACTGAATGCAAAATGGCCTGTGTTCACCAAATAATAGGATCCCTCAAAATGGTGGACACGCATTTGCTACACAATGATGATTTCAAATTTGCTTGTGGCAGTATGAGTTTTTTTTCCAACAGCTGTCATCATAAATAAATACTCACATTCTCTTTTTTTGTGACGGCCCTCACCAATTCCCTTTTGCCTCTCGGCATTTTTTTTGTATCTCTCTCTCTCTCTCTACTTCCACTACTATGAATCATTTACTATTCTCCCTACAACCTCCCCGCCTCTCTCTCTCTCTCTCTCTCTCTCTCTCTCCCGTATATGTAGGTCAGTTCTACCAAGGTCTCTGACCCTGACACTGGAGCCCAGATTGGCAGAGCTAGTAGCCTGGCGTCCCGGTCCCTGTGGATGACCCCCGGCGTGACCTCTACACACACCCCAGTCGTATGACATGAGAGGATCGGGGTGACGCAGAATCACAGGGGTAACTGGAGAGAGGCTGTTCAACTCCCGGCCACATGAATAATACACAAGGACACAGGTTTGGGGTCAGACCTCTGCTGGCACTGGCTGGATCTATACCACAGGGAACGCTGTTTCCAAGTCCAAAAAGTTCTGAAGAGGTTCTGAAGCTTAGCTCTAAAACCTCCCCCTCGGTCAAACTAGAGAAATCCCAGCTAAGACATCACTTTCAGGGAGATTCAGTAGCTTAATCCTTAAGAGCAGCACAGTAGATATAGGCAGAACACACCCGCGAGGTGCTCAATCTCCCCAGCTGGTCTGTTGATAACCAGACGTGCTCCCGCACACAATCAACTACGCCTAATGTATCTGAACGAACAGAGCCCCAACGGTAACACAACGATACCATGTTTCCCATCTCCCCCGGATGGGTACACCCATTTGTCAAGCTGATTTGAGACGACACAAGCGTCTCAACGAAAAAAAGCTCCTTGTTCTTCTCGCTACGATCGCCGAGTGTATCGGTGAACGGGACCGGGGTTCGGGGGCCTCGAGGCCCCCCGATCCCGGACACTACCGTGCCCCAGTTTCCACCTTACATAACCCCATTATGAGTGCGCACGCGGCGTCGCCACAATACCCCATGACGGGCAAAAATGAAAACGCTGCAGTCATTGCTCAGTGTCCGTTGTGTCCGTTGAGGAACACCTGTGAGTTGTCAGGGTTTGCTTGTCTCAGCAGAAGGCTGTGCGCTCGTGTGTGTGTGTGTGTGCGGGGCGTGTGTGTGTGAGGGGATTGTTGGGGTAAAACAAGCCGGAAGACTATTGGAGAGGAGATAAAAATATTGTGTGTGTGTGTGGGGGGTGGGGGGATAAGTAATGACCGATACACCACCCCTGATAAAAGCCTCTCTCGCTCCTCATTAGAGTCTTATTGGACTTTCATTAAAAAGGTAACGACCACCAGCAGCCCTCAGCTACATCCCGCCATCACAGGCTATAAAGTGCCAATTAAACGGCTTGACTGACTGCGGCTATAACGTCTCTCTCCGCCCGCGTCACCATCTCACACCCCCCCCCCCTCCGGCCCAGTCTCCCCGTCTCCAACTGAGACGTGTCACTCGGACCGTTGACCTACATCCGCCACATCCGCCGGACGGGTCACCATACCCTACTGAGACCCACCGGGCGTTGTGTCCAGGGCCCTGGCAGAGGAGATGAAACGTTTACCGTTACCGCTGCGCCGAGACAGATTCTTGGCTCATGGGCCTGTAGGTCTGTCAGGCAGGGCTCGAACCACCTCCGCTACACAAACATACCGTACATCTCTCTTCACCCTAAACAGTTCTGCACAGAAGCTAAGATGGATACGCAACCATTGTTTTGTTTTACCTTTATTTGCCTGGGGGAAATCTACTGTATGCTTGTACAGTAGGACAGATAGATATAGATAGATAGATAGATAGATACTGTAGATAGATAGATAGATAGATAGATAGACAGATAGATAGATAGATAGATAGATAGATAGATAATGTAGATAGATAGATAGATAGATAAGTAGATAGATAGATACTGTAGATAGATAGATAGATAGATAGATAGATAGATAGATGAAATTGTCGTGTTACAGCAACAGTAAGAACCACACAAATGCACACGGTATACAAATACGGCAGAGGTTGTTAAATATTGCATGTAGAGTGTGCATCTGTGTGCATCGATGGGAGTGGGAATAAGACATTGTCACAAGGTGCACATTTCTATGAATATTGTTTTGATGGTGGTGCACATCTATGCCATCTAAGGGGAGCCCTGGGTGGCATGGCAGCATACCAAACACTGCCGAGCCAGAGGGGGTCAAGGTGAGGCCACTGACTCATCTTAAAAACATGAGACCGAGGTCCACGGTGGACCCTAATTAGACCTGGGTGGCTCCTGTTTATGCATCCTGTCAAGCCTATTTGTGTGTGTGTGTGTGTGTGTGAGGGGCTGTGAATATGTATGCGGTGTGTGAGATCTTGATGTGTAACTCTGTATGGGAGACTATGTGTGTGGTGATCGACATGCATGTGTTTTGTATGTGTCTCCCGATTAATGAATGCATTCATCAAACAGCCGGGATTATAGCTAATCCTGGACATCGACGCATCCCAGGGTACAATGCGAGAGGGCCAAATGTCACGAAAGATCATTTAAAACTCAGCTTGAATACAACGGGGTTGGGGGGGGGGTGGAGGGGGGTTGGTGGAGATTTTCCCTTCTCCATACATAAACATCAGAGGGCTTAATCCTCCTGCTACATCAGAATCTATCAAGCTTAATCACACACACACAAGCACACACACACACACACACAAGCACACAGACACACACACCAGCACGCACACACACGCACACACACATGCACACACACATGCACACACACACAAAAACAAACACGCACACTTTTTTTGCCAGCAATTAGCATATTCATAGCTGACAATCTCTCTGACCCAAGTGAGTCGATGGGAGCTGCATGTGTGAGGTGCTGCTGTCCAAATCGGGCCAACCAATGACGGCCCGAACCCCCGACTCGGACCCACAGTCCGGCCCGGCGGGTGGTTCCGACCGCCTGTCAGCGGGCCTGACGGACCAGTACTTGCTCACGTCGGCCGATGTTCAGCGCGTTCTATTTTTTCTGCGGCGTTGGTCTCAACCTCCGTCCCGCTACGTGCTTATCACCGCGGTGGGCTCAGGTGAATGAACTCGGTACCGCAAACCACTTACGCTTTTCAATCAGCCGGTGGCGCGGTCAAATCAGAGCCCGCACAAGATTAAATCGATGCCTGGCCGCCTCGCTGCTTGACCAAGCATTCTTTTCCCGACCATTTCCTTCGCCGATGCGGGCGATCACTCACGCCCTCAAACGGCTCTCCCCTTTTGTTTACCTCTCTCTCTCTCGCTCTCTCTCTCTCTCTCTCTCACCTTTTCTCGCCTTCCGCCATCCACTCTACCTCCTTGTCTCAGGGGGTAGGATAGCCCTCCTCCGTTCTGGAGTTCATAACCGGGTTCGCCCCGATTCATCTCCTACACGTCCACGGACGGACGGACAGACGGACAGATGGATGGACGGATGGACAGACAGACAGACAGACGGACAGACAGACGGACAGGCAGACAGACAGACAGATGGACAGACAGACAGACAGACGGACAGACGGATGGACAGAGACAGACAGACAGACGGACAGACGGATGGACAGAGACAGACAGACAGACGGACAGACGGACAGACGGTGGGAGGGGAAGAGGAGGACATGGGGACGGACGGACAGACGGACGGAGGGGAAGAGGAGGACGTGGGGACGTGGGGGGGACAGATGGAGGGGGAGACGGAGAACCCACCGGGACGGAGGCCCGGTGCGCGGCGGGAAACTTAATTTAGGGGCCTCACCCCTAGAGGTCAGTCCTACGGTCCAGGTCGTAACATCAATCAGACAAATCGGCTTAAGAGCGCCGGCAATCTGCTCACAAATTCCTCCCCCGTGGTTTCCTGGGCCCCGGCTGGCGACCGGGTAAACTGTCCTTGAGCTACGAGCCGCCCAGATACCGGGCAGACAGGCCGACTGACCGCTCTGATCCTCTTAAAGCAGCAACCCGGCCGACATTAGTGGAATGGATATAGCCTATGATGTGTGTGCAAACGACAATGTGTTTGACAGTCCTGGAGTTGATCCCAGAGCTGTGTGTGTGTGTGTGTGCGTGTGTGTGCGTGTGTGTGTGTGCGTGCGTGTGTGTGTGTGTGCGTGTGTGTGCGTGGGCATGTTGCAGACGACATAAACCGATCTAAGAGAGCAGCTTAAGCCGCGACCCAGATGCAGCAGCAGCAGTCCCTCCCTACACACTCGGCGGCCCTGAACACGCAAGCTGAACACTAGTCAGTATCGCTCTCTCGAGACTCAAATATTATGTTGAATCGCTGCGCTCCACATACTACATAATAGAGTCTGCGCCACTTCGCCGCCCAAGCTGGTGTTCGGAGGGCGTATCGACGGGTCAGAATTGAAAGAGTGACAGGTCGTAGCAGCAAATGAGACGCTAGCCCGGGTTAGATGGGCGGGGCCAGGTTGGGTGGGTTTGCCTGATTGAGAAAGTTGTTACTGATTGGTGTCGCCAGGATTCCGGCGCTACCAATGAATCGCCAGGATTTGAACACCAGTATTTTGCATGAAGTGTCCCAGACCCATAGAGAGATGCAGCATGCAGTAACGTAGTTAGCGTAGCTTACTAGTGCATCAGCGAAATAACTCTCACGGGTCTGGCGTTGAGACTAGTTAGCCAGCTGTCAGCTGAACACTACTCAGCACCCTGCTACAAGCTGAACACCAGTCAGCATCCTGCTGCCCCACTTCCCCCTTAAACAACACATATACATGCGTCCATCATTAATACATGTCCCATTAAGAACAAGCTAACAAAATGGAAGTTTCAATAAATACAAAATGGGTTCCCTGGCTGATATAGAACCCGGTAAACAACCCAGAATGACCAGGAAATCCACTGCGGTCTCCTCGAGGTTCCAGACTGATGAAACCAGTGGCCAAGCGGTTGAGAAAATTGCTTCCATTTCGCTGTTGGCCATTTATTTCTAATCGAAGTGGGTTCAGCACCTGTCAGACGCGTGTTCCTAGCGAACGGACGTGTTCATCAGATACAGAATGCTGACTTTTTTTTGCAAGGTTCCGTCAGAGAGACGTCAAAAAAAAAAAAAAAGCAGTTGGGGGCGTTTAAAACGAAGCGTGTCATGAAGTGCATGCATGCGCGCGCGCGCGCACACACACACACACACACACACACACTCACTCACTCACTCACTCACTCACTCACTCACTCACTCACTCACTCACTCACTCACTCACTCACACATACAGGTGCACACACGCACGCATGCACACACACACTCTCACACACACACACACACACTCTCACACATACACACACACACACTCACTCACACATACAGGTGCACACACACACACGCACGCACGCACACACACACACACACTCACACATACAGGTGCACACACAGTCACACACACACACACGCGTGCGCCGTACACACCTCTCTCGTCGCCCCTCGGAGGCGTTTACTAAAGCGGTCAGGTGAAACGGTCAGAAGTCTCCATTCTCTGCTGGGCCAATTAGAGGTATTGAGCTGAGCGTGTCACTTCAGCCGCCTCATTGACCTTCTCCGCGGCCGCGTCACCTCTCTCCTGCTCAGACCGCTCAGGCGTGACTTCATTAGTGGAGCCGCCCGGCCCTCCTCGCCGCCCCCCCGCCGGTTCCCAGCGACCCCCTGGTGCACTCGAAGCCCCGTGTCACGCTCCGGTTCCGGGGCTGTCACGACGCCGGCGCGGGTTCGACCCGTAGCGAGGCACGGCGCCGACGCGCCGGTGGTGGCGGCGGGGGATCGGGCGGTAAGGGGGTTCCGTGAGGAACGTACAGTAAAGGGCAAAGTCCTGTTTTACATTCTCCGGTAAACGGTAAACGGACTACACTTTTCTATAGAGCGCCTTTTGTCGAAAGCGCTTTAAATGGCTCTTCTTATTCACACGTTCACACAGAACTTCACACAACAATGGTGGCCAGCTGCTGTGCAACGTGCTCGCCTGCTCATTGGGAGCAATTTGTTGTGTGTGTGTGTGTGTGTGTGTGTGAGTGTGTGTGTCACAGCTCTATTTGTGGGCTCTTGTCTCCGTGTGGTGACGGCACACAGATGAGGGAGTGTTTTATGGTCTCTCCTTGACTCTATAGTATACCACCCCTCTCACTCTCTCATCTCTCTCTCTCACACACACACACACACACACACACACACACAAACACACACACGTCTGTCTTTCATTCTCTCTCTCTCACTCACTGTTTCTGTCTCACTCTTTTCTTTAGCTCTCGTCTCTCTCTCTCTCTCTCTCTCTCTCTCTCTCTCTATCTCTCTCTTTCTCTCTATCTCTCTTTCTCTCTCTCTCTCTGGGCCACATTCTCCAACATATCTCAATCTCTAATTTTCTCTTTCTCCCTCTGTGTCTCCCGGCATCTGTTGACGGGAGGATCTAATGGGGCTCTCCTCCTCCTCCTCCTCCTCCTCCTCCTCCTCCTCCCTCTCGTCTCCATGTCTGCCTCTCCTCCTGTGAGCCCCCCCCCCCCTCCCCTGTTCACATCAGGATTTCCACAAGACGCGTGTGACAGAAAGGCGGAGGGAAAAACGGCCGCTATCGTTTTACGGGGAGCAGAGTCGGCGCCAGCCCTCTCGGCGTGTGACTCATTGAGGGGGATCCTCGGGTTGTATCCAGATATGGAACATGCAAACAAACATCCCATCTGGAGTAGGATTTTTTACGGTTTTGAACACCAGTTTAAAAAAAAAAAATGTATAGCCATTTGCCTGTTGACTGGCAAAAAAATATAAAAAACCCCAAACAGGCCCCTCCCATTAGCCTGGATTCTAAAAAGAGCGTGTTGGTTTGTGAGGATGAATCCTCTCTCTGCGCTGGAGATGCAACAAAGCCAGGATCTTGTTTCTGTAGCTGATGAAAGGACCAGGAGACGAGGAGACAGACACGCTGCTAAATGAGCTACAGCAACACCCGGGCGCCGTTTAGGGAGGCTGGGGATTCTCTGCAGGATGTGAGGCCTGTCTTTCTCTCTCTCTCTCCCTCCCTCCCTCTCTCTCCCTCCCTCTCTCTCTCTCCTCCCTGTCTCTCTGCATCTCTCAGTCTCTCTCTGCGTCTCTCACCTTCCTCTCTCTCCCTCTCTCTCTCCTTCTCTCTCTCTCCCCTCCCTCTCTCATCCCCTCCATCTCTCTCTCCCTCTCTCTCCCTCTCTCCCCTCCCTCTCTCTCCCCTCCCTCTCTCACCCCCTCCATCTCTCTCACCCCCTCCCTCTCTCTCCCCCTCCCTCTCTCTCCTCCTCCCTCTCTCACCCCTCCCTCTCTCTCTCCCTCTCTCTCTCCCCCTCCCTCTCTCTCCCCCTCCCTCCCCCTCCCTCTCTCTCCCCCTCCCTCTCTCTCCCTCTCTCCCCCTCCATCTCTCTCACCCCTCCCTCTCCCACCCCTCTCTCTCTCCCTCCCCCTCTCTCTCTCTGCCTGATCATGTTCCTCACGCCGTAGTGATGCCTTTGGAGAGCGTCCACCTATTGATCAGGCAGGTGACAGAGTGGTGGCTGTCTGGTGGCTGTCCTGTCATGTCTAGTGTCACCTGTCCCTCTGCCTCTGGCTACAGCGTAATTACAGCCGAGTTAGAGAGACGGATGGCCCTAGGTGACGACCTGACCCCCCCCCGTCATGGACGACACCGCTGAAACCCCCCCGGGTTCAACACAACACAGGCTGAAGTTAACACACTCACACACAAACACAAGCGACCGGGTTGTGCGAGGTGTGACTTGTTTGAGTGTGTTTAAGATTCATTGGAACGCGTCGGCCGTATTGAGGGATCGTTAACGGCCTCGTTACGGTAAGTTCCGCTGGAAGCGGAGGTCTTAAACAAGGTCTTAATCACACGCTGTCCCCCCCACCCTCGCTGACTCAGCATGACGATTAAAACCTCGGACTCTGCGCTAAAGTTTACAAGACCATCTGTCTCGACGAGGCCAGGCAGACGGCAGGAGAGAGAGATAGAGAGAGAGAGAGAGAGATAGAGAGAGAGAGAGACAGAGAGAGACAGAGAGAGGTTGGGGGCTAGTAAGGCGAGCTCCTAAATCAGCCAAAAACACCCCGGTGAGAATCACGCAGCTTTGCCGGTTCAAATCTTCCCTTCACCTCCAGCGTGTTCAGGTAGGGTCTAAACCAATGAGGGGTCACGACCTGGGGACGGACCAGGCCGGACGGAACGATATTTCACCAGCTAGAACTGCTGACACCAGTACTGGGGCAGGAGCATAGCAGAAGGCATTGTGGGTGAGCGTTGCTTGAGATGACAATGGGAGAATTGAGTGGAGCAGACCCCCCCCCTTCCCCACCGCTACACACTACATTACCCACACTGCACGGAGGCCACGGACTTCCCGATCTCCTTTACCTGACATGCTGAGGTAGGCTGATGTCGTATCATATGCTCATGCACACACACACACGCACGCGCGCTCGTGCACACACACACACACACACACACGTAGGCATATAAACACTGTAGAAACATGCATGTACACACGCACACACAAACACACTCACACGCACGCACGCACACACAGACACACACACACACACACACACCAAACTAGCCCGCGTAGGCCTTTTTCATGGGCCATTTCTTTTCACTTGATCTTGGGAGGAGGTGATGATGATGATCTCCATTTTGTCATTTCAAAGCGTAATCGCTCCGGGGCGCGTCCATCCCTGGCCAGCAAGACGAGGGCGAGGGGGAGAGGGCCAGGGAGACGAGGGGGAGGGGGAGAGGGCCAGGGAGACGAGGGCGAGGGGGAGAGGGCCAGGGAGACGAGGGCGAGGGGGAGAGGGCCAGGGAGACGAGGGCGAGGGGGAGAGGGAGAGGGCCAGGGAGACGAGGGCGAGGGGGAGAGGGCCAGGGAGACGAGGGCGAGGGGGAGAGGGCCAGGGAGACGAGGGCGAGGGGGAGGGGGAGAGGGCCAGGGAGACGAGGGCGAGGGGGGGGGGGGAGAGGACCAGGGAGACGAGGGCGAGGGGGAGAGGGCCAGGGAGACGAGGGCGAGGGGGAGAGGGCCAGGGAGACGAGGGCGAGGGGGAGAGGGCCAGGGAGACGAGGGCGAGGGGGAGGGGGAGAGGGCCAGGGAGACGAGGGCGAGGGGGGGGGGGAGAGGACCAGGGAGACGAGGGCGAGGGGGAGAGGGCCAGGGAGACGAGGGCGAGGGGGAGAGGGCCAGGGAGACGAGGGCGAGGGGGAGGACAGCCGGCACCCAAAGTGAGAGGAGGAGGTGACGCTGCAGAGTGTGGAAAGGGAGGGCTAAAAGAAAGGGGAGCGAAAAAAAGATGGAGATAATAAAAACAGAGAGGGGGGTGGGGTGGGTTACCGTCCGAGGGGAAAAGCACCCTCCTGCTCGTGCGCTGTCAGCTACCGTACCTCCTAGAGAGACCGCGTCCCCCCCCTCCACCCCCCTCCACCCCCCTCCTCCGCGGCCAGCGCGCCTCTGGACGCTCCCTCGTTACCCGGCTCCCTCCTCTCAATCTCTCTCAATCTCTCCCTCTATCTCTCTCCTCTCTCTCTCTCAATCTCTCTATCTCTCTCCTCTCTCTCTCTCAATCTCTCTATCTCTCTCCTCTCTCTCTCTCAATCTCTCTATCTCTCTCCTCTCTCTCTCTCAATCTCTCTCTCTCTCTCCACTCTCCCTCTCTCTCAATCTCTCTCTCTAAATCTCTCTCTCTCTCCTCTCCCTCTCTCTCTCCTCTCCCTCTCTCTCTCTCAATCTCTCTCAATCTCTCTCAATCTCTCTCAATCTCTCCCTCTATCTCTCTCCCCTCTCTCTCTCTCTCTCTCTCAATCTCTCTCTCTCTCTCTCCACTCTCTCTCTCTCTCAATCTTTTTCCCCTCTGGGGAAACGTCTTTGCCGCCCTGCGGTTCCCCTTGTTAGCCCTCCTGCTCCTCCTGGACAGACAGACTCCAATAAGGGCCGGACAGCCAGACGGAACAAGCGCTTTGTGTGTGTGAGGTGTGTGTGTGTGTGTGTGTGTGTGTGTGTGTGTGTGTGCGCACCAGGTGTAACTATACTTGTTTTTTGATTGATTGAGACCTTTATTTAATCAAGCAAGACAACTGAGAGCAATGCTCTCATTTTCAATGTCGCCCTGAGTACAAAAAAACATGTACAGACATATGACATACAATAAATAAAATAAGATTATACAATACAACACTGTAAAAAAATAGATTAGGAAAAGCAAGTGCAGTTCTCTCTCAGAACGCCCTCGAAGATAATTTTAAACTCTTTCACCTATTCCATTTATCCAGGGCATAGAAGTGAAAGGCAGTCTCACCTAATTTAGAGACGGAATCTGTAGTCTAATACGGGATTGGGATCGAGTTTGATAAGTAATGTCTCTGGTGTGTGTGTGTGTGTGTGTGCACACGCGCGTGTGTCTATGTGCCTGGTGTTGGGTGTAAAACGCTACAAAGTAACGTGTTACAGTAATATATTGCTTTTTGCAGTAACTTATATAATGCGTTATTATATATATCATGTGCATTATTTTGGATTTCAGACATATTATTAGTTACTGTCAGTAAAGTAATACGAGACTTTACCGGAACACAACGGCGTGCCAGACCGCCACGCTGCGGCTTAGGGAGCGGGGGGGAAGGAAGGTTATCGTTTGTGTGTTGTGACTGATTGCTGGCATTTGATTGGGCGGCTGTCCACAGGGGGGAGGGGCTGATTGCTAACGAGGTTACTACCTCGGTCGCACGCAGTGCTTCAGTGGTAACTTAGGCTTAGAGGTCTAGAGGTTGGGCCCTGTGCTGAGTGTCTCTAGCTCTATGTGAATCTAACTAACTGTGTGTGTGTGTGTGTGTGTGTGTGTGTGTGTGTGTGTGTGTGTGAAGACACGGCCACAGAAGGAGTCTGTTTGACCTCCCCGACCTCAGCGGGCGCACGGCAGATTTGAGTTCCACTGCTTGGCGAGTGCCGTTGATTGTGTTTGAAGTGCCCCTGATCTGTGGCGTTGGCGTGCGAGGGTGCGTGTTCAGTTTGAAGTGCCGCTGACCTGTGGCGTTGGCGTGCGAGGATGTGTGTTCAGTGGGTCAGGAGCACCTTGACCCTCGAGGGGACGTCTCATTCCGCACCCTTCAGTGTCGAGTTGACCTTCCGTGGTTGTGCACGGCATGTAACACACACGGAGACAAACACACACACACACACACACACACACACACACACACACAAAGACGTACGGCGCTCTAATCCTGTGTGGCGTCGGGGCGCTCGCGGGGCTAATCTAAGCAGAGGACTACGACTGATGTGAGGAGTGTTGCTCTCTGGGAAATGAGTCATGTGGGTTCTAATCATGAACCGGATCCTCACTTACTACAGTCTGACCAAGGGGGGGGGGGGTTGGACGCACGCAGGCACCCACCCACCCACACACACACACACACACACACACACACACACACACACACACACACACACACACACACACACACACACACACACACACAGTACCCGTTTTATGCTGATCAAGCATTAGCTGGTGGGTGAGTAAAATGAGGAAAGAGGGTAGGAGAATCCCCATCACACACGAACACACATCGCTTCCCTCCTCCCAACTGGCCCATTCGCGTACTACAGTACATACTAGTCTGGCTTTTGAACAATGTTCAAGCACTCTGATTTATTTCTGGTGACATATGATACTTACAGTATCCTACCATTGTGTCCTGTATGATCAGGTATGTTGGCCTTATTGAAAGGCGCAACTATTACTGGTATTTGTTTATTTTTTAAAGTGAATGCTTTTATCCAAAACAACTTACTCACTTTGAACTAGTGTTGGGGTTAAGTACCTTGTTAAGGGCACAACGGTAGGCAATGACTGTCAAGTCGCCCAGTCCAGCCTTGGGTCAGCAGTCAGATGCTCTAATCACTGGCATACCTAGCGCATAGCGACTTTTTGTGTGTGTGTGTGTGTGTGTGTGTGGTGGGGGGGTGGGGGGTCCTATTAAATGTGTGTTGCTCTAGAGATCTACATGGTGATAGGCGTGTTTTATACACTGTTTCACCTTTAGGGACATATGTTTTAAATAAATAAAACATCTAACGAATAAGACGGGGGTTGACTGACAGAGTCTGAGACACATGAAGGCTTAAGTGGCTCCCATAAGATCAATTACGTCAGATCCATGTCAATATTATATCAAAGAAAAAACTGTTTCACTGGAGTTATGAATAGCCCAGTGATGCATACAGCAGATGTGGTGAGATATATACAATATTTACACCGTGAAAGTGCCTCCACTGACAACAATATATACTGTTTATTTTGGAAAGCTAGCAAAGACCTGAATAATCTATTTAGATTTTGTGATATGTCTAAGACAGGTTAATGTTACAAAAGATTGTTTCTAATATGAGGCGAAGTGAAGCAGCGTTCCTCTGTAGCAGACTAGACAGCATCAGTAGAATCAGTAGATGAAGACCATCAGTAAATGCAGGGAAAGTACAAAAAGGCGTTTAAGTAAACATGTATGCAAATGTATGCGCAATTCCTAGTCACTTCATGAAATAAATTATGGTGATGTATCTGTTGTTTCTCCCGTCAACGGTCGACAGCTTCATCGTGTGTGAATGTCAAAGTAAATCGCAATACATAAAGTCTAGCCTTTGTGGGTTGCTAGTGTGCAATTATATAATCATTTTTAGCATTATCACCCAATTAGTGTACAAAGTGCCAGTGGCATTTACATGTGGTACTGTCTCTTCTAATTCCCTTGTCAAGTGTTATAATTTACATTAGTGGTTCAGTATCTCACCATACCTTCAGACACTGTCACCTGGGAAAATATGGCGGCATTGTGTCTCATGCCTATTCTAACAAAATTAATCAAATTAAAATATGAAATCAAATAAAGGTAAGAGAGAGAGAGAGAGAGAGAGATAGGAGAGAGAGAGAAAGAAAGTTAGAGATTGAGAGAGAGAGAGAGAGAGATTGAGAGAGAGAGGGAGGAGAGAGAGAAGGAGAGATTGAGAGAGAGAGGGAGAGATTGAGAGAGAGAGAGAGAGAGAGGGAGAGATTGAGAGAGAGGGAGAGATTGAGAGAGAGAGAGAGAGAGGGAGAGAGATTGAGAGAGAGAGAGAGAGAGAGATTGAGAGAGAGAGAGAGGAGAGAGAGGGAGAGATTGAGAGAGAGAGATTGAGAGAGAGAGAGAGATTGAGAGAGAGAGAGAGAGAGATTGAGAGAGAGATTGAGAGAGAGATAGAGAGAGATAGAGAGAGATTGAGAGAGATTGAGAGAGATTGAGAGAGAGAGATAGAGAGAGATAGATAGATAGAGATAGATAGAGATTGAGAGAGAGAGTGAGGGAGAGATTGAGAGAGAGAGAGAGAGAGAGAGAGAGATTGAGAGAGAGAGACAGTTCAGATCAGCCCAGTGTCCCTGATGGTTGGCAGGTTGCCACAGCAGCAGAACCCGACAGAGCGACACCGCGCACGCCGGCGGCCGGCCGCCATGGCGACGGGCGGGCCACGCACACCAGGCGGATGTGACACCTGCGAGGCGTCATAATGAGCTCCTTTTCGCGAGCCAATCAGATCGCCGGGACCCGCGCTGAGAGGTGACCGCAGCTGGTCGTTATCTCCGGAATCCCGTGCAGCTCTTTAACTAAGACCCGGGGTTATCGCGGCCAAGTAGCCCGCCCAGCCGCTCAAACACGCACTTAATAAAGCCGCCCGTGATCGCCTGAAGAAACGCCAAGCTTCCGATGTCTGTGGTGGGCGTGGGGGCGCCGCTCGGAAGAACATTTAGCTTTATTTGCGAGGACGTTTACGGTGCGGCTTGTAATGGCGGCGTTGGCGCCAGCGGCTCGCCTGACGCGGCTCTCCACACATGGCCTTGAGGAGCGTATTAAAGGCGCACAGCATATCTGTATCATTACTGGTTCCCTGCAGCGCCTCCACACACACACACACACACACACACACACACACACACACACACACACACACAGACACACACACACACACACACACACAGATACAGGCCGGTGTGGTCATCATTCATACGGAGTGACTTTATCTCTCAGGTGCCAAGGATAACAACATCAGGGAGACTGCGGATGCTGACCCGCACAGAGAGAGAGAGAGAGAGAGAGAGAGAGAGAGGGGCAGGGAGGGGGTAGGGAGAATAGTAAATGATTCATAGTAGTAGAAGGAGAGAGAGAGAGAGAGAGAGAGAGAGAGAGAGAGAGAGAGAGAGAGATGGGTTATGAACCTCGGTCTCCCTTCCCCGCTCGCCTTTCCAGGTGTCTTTGCCAATTATCTTGACAGTCCAGGGCCTGAACTCTCTCTCGCTGACCCGCGGGGGGAAACCCTCGGTCCGGCAACAAAGCACTCGCCGACCTTGTTACCCCACCAGCCGAGAACAGCAGGGGATCAGGGGGCCCTACGGATGCTCAGAGGAGCACTGAGACGCCCAACGAGGCGGCTGGGAAAAGAGGAACAAGATGGCGGCTACGATATGGACCATTATACGGAGATGGCTCCTATCCTGTCGGGGGGGGGGGGGCTATCTGGACTCGGCTGGGGGGCTGACTGTACTGTGTCATGTACTGTACTGTACTGGCGCAGCTTCAGCTGTTCACCTTCTTGGACCCCGTTCCCTCCTATCCCTGAATGGCTACTGTAGCTACTGTAGCTGAGGCGTCCATTTTATATCAGAGGCTCAACAAAGGTGTGAACGTTGCTTTTGTTTATCCTGACATTGGAGACATGAGAGAATAAGAGATAATTAATCCATCGTGTATAAGGTGGCAAAACAGTCCACACTGTGCAGAGTTAATTGCGCACAAAATATTCATAAACCTCCTGCTTTACAACAGTGGAATTCGAAGTGAATTAATACACCTATACATCAAAACACTCATGAATATTCCAAGCCTCGGGCACAGGAAATAAATAAATGATTATGGTTTCACAAGACTTCATGAAATTAATCTCAAGGGTGTTTTTTTTAAACCTAATCCAAACAATAAATGACATAATACATTCCTAATAAAGCACGTAAGAGACATACAATAGAGCACAGGCATGGCATCTGGCAGCTAATCCTGATGGACCCGGAGACAAAAGAACACCAACGAATTACACATTACTCATCTGTCGGACAAATATGACTCCAACATAATCAATTCCTAATGTTTGCTCAGCGCATCAACACGGAGACGGCAGATGGTGTTCTTAAGACGTTTTAAATCCTCCGGTCTCTCGCCAGCTTTCAATTGGCAAACTGCGTGAACGTGCATTTCAAAAATCACCTTCTTTTCAAAATGAGTGCCTCATTTCATGTACCTTTTCCCTCATAAATTTAACAACAGAACGGGGCAATTTAGCACTTCTGAAGTGACAAACGTGCATATCTCTCTGTTGGCGTCCATCCACTTCCTCAGAGTCCCACGAGGGTTGATCTTGTTCATAATTGGAAGCCATTACTATTTTTCAACCAGCTCACCGGTTCAGACGCCGTGCTGCTCTGCATCATTCTGAATGTGTGATTCCCTGATGAGTGTTTTGCCATAAATGCTCTGCCGCTCACTTAAAAAGACAGACGCTGAGGATGCTCTCAAACTCAATTAACGGCAGCCGTGATTAATTAACTGGTCAGGCACATCTACCTCCTGATGACTCCCATCAACGTTTTGATGGCTTTAATGCTTTCGCAAAAAAAAAACCTTCAACCATCAATCTTCGTTCCACCTGGTAATTTCGAGACATAAAAGCCGATTACAACTTCTACCTTGGCTTCTTGCTGGGGAGTTTTGCACGCTTGTCAGTGCAACAAATCGTCTCTGACCCAGATCCATACAGTAGGCAACTGAAGACTGGAAATTAAGCTAATTAGCAGTTTCCTTCAGACATGGCTGCCTTTGCATTTGGAGATCCTAGAAGCAGACTCTCCGTCGGAAAACTCATTTCCTTGACGACCAGCTGAGCGCATTACACTCACTGTTTCAATGGAGAGCCCCTTGTGAGACAACATAAGGCAAATATCCTGCTGTGATTTGCTATGTTGCTATAATTCACAACAATAATTATCACAAAGGCCTCAAACTGTGTCCGTTAGCCTAAAGTTATAGGTAATTACAGCATTGATGGAACCTAGGGCTGCACAATGTTGCTTCTTCAGCATTGTCACATTGCAGGATGTGCAATTATTATTATTTTTAGGACGTGCGATGTCAAGTAAGGCAAATTATCTCAGACACGTCATGCTCCAACTTAGTTTTGCTACTTGACAAAACAGCAAAACTCAATAATTGTTATTCAGAGGACAGAGGGACGGACGAACAGACATACAGTAGATAGACATACTGTACTTTAATGATCCTCCTAGTTTGACATTTGACATTTCAACAGTGGAAAAAAATTACAGCTAAGGTTTGGAAATAACAGAATATGTATAGTAGCAATAAGCATAAAACGGAAGAAGAGCAAGGACTATATACAGTACATCCATATGTACAGCATGTGTAGAGTACAGTAGTATAGATTATAATATGCACATACTATAGTCTAGGGATACAAATACTGTGCAGTATATGTACATACATACATCCAGGCTGTATAGATGTCTAGTCATTCAAACATACATACATACATACATACATACTGTACATACATACATACATACATACATACATACATACATACATACATACATACATACATACATACATACATACATACATACATACAGAGTCTGATGGCCGCTGGCACAAAGGAGCAACTGTTCTGTTTTGCACCTGGGTGGGAGGAGCCTGTGGCTGAAGGTGCTCCCCATCTGCGGCAGCTCATCATAGAGGGGGTGGGAGGGGTTGTCTAGGACAGACTCCAGTTGGTCCCTCGTCCCCCTCTCCACCACAGTCTCCAGGCTGTCCAGTTGTTGCCCCACAAAAAAGCTGGCCCTCTTCACCAGCTCGTTCATCTTGTCTGACTTTCCAGACCTGAGGCTGCTTCCCCAGTAGGCAACGGCAAAGAATAGTATGCTAGTTGCAACAGCCTGGTAGAACATCCACAGCAGCCTGCTACTAGCTGTTTCCATTACACTTTTTCGCAAAATAAAAGCGATATTTCGTTTCGGCAAAGTACAATTGCGACTTGCAGGTGTTTCCATTGAAAGGTGTTTTGCGCAAGAGCTGTAATTCTCGTAGTCTAGTCTCGCGACGCCACACAATTCACGCAAAGCGCAACCAGGAAGTAAACCATGGATGTATTAAGTAGACAAACCGTTGTAATATTTGAACTTTATTTTAGCTTTCCCCTCGGCTCATCTCTTAAACAGCCTGCGTTTCTCGTATCGTTGCTTTAGGGTCTTCCACCTGCTCTGGAGGCATATCGCGTCATTTTTTAAAGCGAGCAAATCACGTGACCCCTACCTTTTCTTCTCCTGCCTAAATTCAAAAAAAGTGTTTCCATTACGCTTTTGCGATATACTTCTATATCGAAACTTCTGAAAAACCACCTCATGAGAGCGTAAAAACGTTTTATCGAAATTTGAGAGGTTTTTCGAAATGTAGGTGTTTCCATTACCAGTTTTTTATTGCGATATTTAGGTTTTGCGCAATTCTAGGTGTAATGGAAACACGATTACTGTAGTGAAGGACCTGATGAACAACAGTTTGGTTTGTCCTTTCCTGTAGAGGGCCTCAGTGTTGTCAGTCCAGTCCAGTTTTTTTGTTCAGTTGCATTACCAGGAACTTGTACCATCTCAACTTCTTTCCCCTGGATGGTGATGGGGGTTGGAGGAGACAGAACTGCTCCTTGGGGGGCACCTGTGTTGCTTACGACCACATCGGACATACTTTGGTCTGCCGGTGCGGTAGTCCGTGATCCAGGCCACCATGTTGTGGTCAACCCGCATTGCTGGGAGCTTCTCCGCAAGCCAGAGGGGCAGGATGGTGTTGAATGCTAGAAAAGTCAAAGAACATGAACTTCCTGGCCCCTCCAGGTGTGAGTAGGCTCTGTGGAGTAGGTACTGTAGATGATGGCATCGTCCACGCTGATTCGAACCCGGTACGCAAACTGCAGGGGGTCCAGGAAGCCGCTCATCACGGTCCTCGGGCGCCACAGAACCAGTCTCTCGAAGACCTTCATGACCTGAGACGTCAGTGCCACTGGCCTGTAGTCACTGAGGATGCTGGGACATGCATTTTTCATCATTCAGTAATCTGGTAGAAATTCATATTTTTTCATAGCGCGGGACGTTTTTTTTTTTTTACAATGTCATTTTTTTTCAAATATCGTGCCGCCCTATCGTATATCATTTCCACATGTGGGTAGGAGACAGTGGCATGTCATGAGTCATGCCCTCACCATCCCTACAGGGAAATGAGAGCTCAAACCTGACAGTGTTAAAAGACTTGAACCCGAGTCCTGTCTCTCTGACTGATCCTAGAGGAAAACAGCAGAGAGAGAGGTTTCTTGGCAAACAGCAATTGGCATTGATCAGAGAAATTAGACAGGGAGGGGGATCCGTTTGGAGCAAGTCAACGAGACAACTGGCCCCTCTCTGCTCTCTTTTCAAACAGCTCAAACTTGGCTTGGAGATTGACCATGGCTTTGATCATTAAACAAGCTACTGGAAATGGCATTAGATCCCTCAGTCTCTTTCAGAGCTGGGAAGTTAATACATTCCCTGCTATTTTAATCATTTTAATTTTTCAGACTCTGTGTTGCAGGGGGGAAAAGCTGGCTGGTACCTTAATAATTCACCGCAAAAACCTCAATGGAGAATCTTGTTGCGGGAAAAGTTCTGTAAAATGAATACATGAGTAAATAATGAAAATCTACTCCACAAATAAGAGACATTGGGTTTGTTCCCCCCACGGTACGTTCTGCTACGGAATGTGGAATTCTGCACGTTGCCCATCATTAGGTAACCTCTTTAAATTATTGACTCCTCATCGCAGTAGAATAACTCTGATCCAGGATTGGGGACGAGAGCATCCATCAATCCTGGATGTTCATTAGCCTATCAACAACATGGCGCATTGTCTGGAGAGGGCACGGACTGAAGCTAAATTAGCATGTAAATCACTTCATGGCTAATGGATCAATGGTATGTTTTTAGCCTGCGCTCTGTGATGTTCTGCCACCCGGAGAGGAAGGAGGGGCTTATGGGATAGGAGGGGTGGTGAGAGAGAGAGAGAGAGAGGGAGGGAGGGTCTGGGGGGGGTTGATGGAGTTTGTGAATGTGGAAATGTAATGCAAAACACATGAAAAATGCAACTGCAAAAAGTAAATGTTTATGGTTCCATACTGTACTCCGTATCAGCGAGCGTGATCCGGTCCCCAGACCCGCCCTCCCTCACAAGCCCTGCCAACAGCAGGTGGCAGCCATAGAGCTGGCCGCTATTTTAATACACACAACCAGGTAAGCAGGCAAACACACACACACACACACACACACACACACACACGCACACACGCACACACACACACACGTCTCTTCTGAGAGTATAATATGAATTAAAGACAAAGGGAGAGACATCATTGAATAACACAATAACAATCTTAAAATCCAATAACAGCAGAAGAAAAGCCTCCCAAGGTCCATGTGTATCGACCAAATGACACACACACACACACGCACGCACACACACACACACACACACACACACACACACACACACACACACACACACAAGGAATAGATTCCTGAAAACCGTGCTTACCTACAGCAGAGGCCATCAACGTAGATTGGTCAGCACACATGAAAGGAAAAAGAGGAAAGTAATTAGGAAACACACGCACACAGAAATCAAAGATCAATCTGAAAAATGTCCTCTTCTTCTCCATCTGAGTGCTCAGTAATGGAATAAAAGCCTGTCAAATACACAAAATGAAATAGCAGTGATTCATATAGAAACAAAGGACTCTCCCACAGCCGAGAAGACAGGTATTTAGGGGGGGGGGGGGGGCACACTGAAAGCTTTGTCCTCATTCACTCTGGTACACTGAACACAAAATGGCCTGTGTTCACCAAATAATAGGATCCCTCAAAATGGTGGACGCGCATTTGCTACACAATGATGATTTCAAATTTGCGTGTGGCAGTGTGAGTTTTTTTTCAACAGCTGTCACATAAATAAATACTCACATTCTCTTTTTTTGTGACCCCCCTCACCAATTGCCTTTTGCCTCTCGCCATTTTCTCTCGCCATTTCCTCTCTCTCTCTCTTTCTCTCTCTCTCTCTCTCTCCCTCCCTCCCTCCCTCCATCCCTGTGCTCTGCTGGCCTTCTGCCCATGTCAGATGCTATACTGTGAGCCATCCCTTCTGACCGCTGCCCGGAGCAGCTCTATTGCAGTGGGAGGGCAGGAGAGCTGTGAGGTGGTGGTGGTGTGTGTGTGTGTGTGGGGGGGGGGGGGGGGGGGGGGGTGTTGATGCATAGACTCAGCAGGTTTGGGCATGGCTGTGCTAGGCGCCCATCTGGACCCGAACCCGCTACCTACACTTCCAGAGTAATTATCTCTCCTGAGACTTGGCCCAACCCTGTCGTCGTCGCACAGACTGTGTGCCCGTGTGTGTGTGTGTGTGTGTGTCGCATTCGTCACCGCTGTGTGGTCTGTTGAGCAACACTTCATCATACGTTCACGGAGCCAATTAGGACCTCTTCTGTTTCTCTCTCTTTATGTAACCGCCACACAGTTTGAAGGATCCCAAACAGGCTAAATTAATAGCATTAACGCTCGAGCGGCCATGATCAAGTGTCCTGTTATGCTCGGATGGTTATGTGTGACAGTGTTCCTCTCACGCTCAGTTCACTTTTAATCAACCATTTTCTACTGAAATTAAGAATTGAAATACCGCACAATCACCGTTACAGGACCAGACAGAATAGAGCGCTTAGTCTAAGTGAGCTGGTCAGTCTGGAGGGTGAACATACATCGGAACTCTCTTTGCTATTTGAAGTCCTCATGTCACATGCAGTTTACATCATCATCGTCATCAACATCGTCATCATCATCGTCATCATCATCGTCATCAACATCGTCATTATCATCGTCATTATCATCGTCATCATCGTCATCATCATCGTCATCAACATCGTCATCAACCTGTCTTCTTTGGGTCTAAGTCTACAGTCTACAATTCAAGAAGAGAGCTAAGAAAAAGTGTGGGTGTGTGTGTGTGTGTGTGTGTGTGTGTGGGTGAAAGTGTACATGTAGGTGCGTGCATGCCATAGAGATGCCGTTCACGCCATAAAACTGCAAAGTGACCTTGACCGCCAGCCAGACACACAGCGTGGACCTGCTGTCACTCATTCCCGGCCTCCACCCCCCCCCCCCCCCCCCCACCTAACCCCAGAGGCCACATCCTGGCGCGCCACAGGAGGGGAGGCCCCCACGCCACCGCCATGCAAATGAGCTCAGTCAGGAAGTGAGTCACCCCTAGAGAAGAGAGGGAATAGAGGAGAGGAGAAGAGAGGGAGTAGAGAGGAGAGGAGAAGAGAGGGAATAGAGAGGAGAGGAGGAGAGCGGACCCCTGTAGTACTGAGCTGACCAAGTGCAAAGTGAACCTGCCGTCCCCCACCCATGATGCAGCTGGTGTGTTGGTGGAGAGGGCTTTTCTAGTTTAGATGTATCTATAGAGCCGGCATACAGGCCCATCATATTTTTTGTTTGGTCTAAAATGTAAGCATTTATTCGAAAGTAAGTAGTGAATTAAAATATAATGTAAAAACATTGAGGCCAAAAACAAGAGGCCACGCAATAAAATGGTATGATAATCTACCTTTAATTTAGTCTGTGCCTCCCTCTGATGTCTGTATAGTGTTACTGTGTACATTTTATAGGGCCTAGCTAAGAAAAAGCACCAAAAGAGCAACTAAACACCTCAAGCTCTGAACTCTGTGGATTTATAAAGTAGATAGCCGCCTGAGTAGAATAGACTATACTGAGACACCGAACATAGTTTTTTATGTACAGAGCAAAATGTACTGGGAAAAGGGAAAGATGAATTGTGGTGACTGCCCCCTGGTGGTAGTTGCGATGTACAGATGGTGTTTTATCTGCTTGGCATCTCTGCCTGCCGCACCTCCTCCAGTGCACTTTGGGTCAGTGGTAAATGTGAGCCAGACGCATGCACGTATGCACACGCTGACGTTCAGGGGTCAATCTAAAGCCCCCCCCCCCCCCCCCCCCCCCCTCGACGCTGCCAGGTGAGGGTTCACTATACCTGCAACGCTTGAGAGAACGTGGGGTCACAGAGGTTAGGGGGTTTGAAGGGGCTTAGTCCACCACAATCCCTTTCTCTCTCTCTTCTCCATCTCCTTCTCTCTTTTTCTCTCTCTCACACATCTCTCTTAGCTAGTCCAGAATCCTCTCTCCCCTTTACCTCTCTCTCCCTTCCCCCTCTCTCTCTCTCTCTCCTATCCTTCTCACCCTTTCTCTCCCATCTCCTTCTCCCCCTCTCTCCCCCTCCTTCTCTCCTCTCCTTCTCTCTCCCCCCCTCTCTCTCTCCTATCCTTCTCACCCTTTCTCTCCCATCTCCTTCTCCTCCTCTCTCCCCCTCCTTCTCCCCTCTCCTTCTCTCTCTCCCTCTCCTCTCCCTCTCTCCTCTCCCCCTCTCTCACAGCCAGTGCCAGAATCCCCCCTCTCTCTGACCCAAGGCCAGGGTCCTCTAGGGCCTGTTGTATTGTGCCTGAGGAAAATTGCCAATCTGGGGCGCCCTGATTGAACACTGAAGGCAGGAGTTTTATAAAGGAGCTGATTTGCTATTCATTGCCTCACTCTCGCTCCCTCTCTCCTTCTCTCACTTTCCATCTTATTCTTCCATGCGCTAGACTTGCTTCCCGAAGTCTTCCTCCACAGTGTAACTCTCTTACTCTTCACATTCCTCTTTATCTCTGTATCTTCCCTCTCTCTCTCTCTCTCTCACGCTCTCTCCATGCTCCCCCTTTCTCTCCATCGCTCTCTGTTTATCCTCCCTGTTGGCGGGTGCCATGGCCAAGCTGGGATATTATGTGTCTCTGTCCGTTTCGAGCGACTGTACGAGTCCATCACCGCTGGTCAGGCTGCCAATAGTGCGAGTAGCCTAATAACGGATATGTCAGAGGGTTGAGACGCACCTTTGTGAACGTGGCGCAAGCGACCCAACGGGGAGTTCTCAAATGAGGCCTGATTACAACGCAGGAAATGAGGCCGCAAAGTCTTGTCTGAATAAAGGAGGGACACACGTAAACCAACACATCATCATCAGCTGTTCGTCACGCTCGACGCGGTGTCACACAGCGCCAACGACGGCAGAACCGGATCTCACGGTGACGTGCGCGCACTGATAGAGGATATTAACACGCAGCCATAAGTGCTGAATAACTTCAGTACAAAGCATATGATTGGAATTCTTGTACATGCATAAATTCATCAGGTTTCACATTCCGTCGCAATGTAAACAACACAGTATTCACATTGGGGGAAACAACACGCATTAAGCTGTTCATTAGAGAAACGGGCTTCGTGTTTTTCATTTAGCAAAATTCAATGCTGGGGTGTAAATAACACAGTATTCACATTGGGGGAAAAAACACGCATTAAGCTGTTCATTAGAGAAACGGGCTTCGTGTTTTTCATTTAGCAAAATTCAATGCTGGGGTGTAAATAACACAGTATTCACATTGGGGGAAAAAACACGCATTAAGCTGTTCATTAGAGAAAAGGGCTTCGTGTTTTTCATCAGTTAATCCTTGAGTCCAACTGGACATTTTACCCAAATATGAACAAATTCCGTTAAGCCTTTGAGGTATTGTGTTCATCAGGCCAAAAACACATTTTGTGTGGTCACAGTGACCTTGAACTTTGACCTTTGACCCCCACGATCTACACAGTTCATCCTTGAGTGCCAGTGAACATTTGTACCAAAGGGGAAGAAATTCCGTCAATGCGTTCCCGAGATATTGCATTAACAAACATCGGACGGACGGACGGACATACGGACAACCCGGGACCATAATGCCTCCGGCCAGGCTATCGCCTCGTGGAGGCATAAAGACACAGCAGTGAAGCAGTGAAGCAGTGACGTCTAGCCAATCAGGTCAGAAAAATCACAGGCAATTTAATCAGGAGAAAACACATCCCTGGGTATTGCAAAAACTAGAAGCCCTGCCAAGTGTCGGGCGAACTAATGCTGTTCCCTCTTTGCAAGGGACTCACTCCATCTGCTGCACCAAGCTACACAATAAATATAGTACTAGCGTGTTATCCTGTTCAATTTCCCCACAAACTATCCACGCTATCCCTCCCAGTCCGCTTACACACAGCGCCAATGCTGACTCCAGCCCCATCTAGACAGGTGCCTGACTGCTTTCACCACCCCCAGGCTTGACATCCCATTCCTGGGGAAGGCCCTGGGGACGAGTGGCCCCAGGCGCGATCAGAGTGCCTTTGAAGTAGCCGGCGCATAACGCTCCGCCGAGGCGGACAGGGGCAAGGTCCAGGGCAAAATAATCTAAACAGAAAATTGTCAGATCTCTCAGAGTGGCCCCTCCGGTCCCTGCACCAGCGCCTCCTCCTCCTCCGCCTCCTCCTCCCCTCTCACCCTATATGACAGCCCATCAGAGAGATTGGCTGAGCCCACGGGGTGCGCTGGTCATAATCAGGAAGTGATGTTGGCAACACAACACAGGATTAAAGGAATCAGCCCAGTGGGAGAGGGAGGCACAGCGTGGGGTGGGGGGTGAGACTGTTTGAGTCATTGCTTCAAACCCAACTTGTTTTATTATACAGTGCACTCCGAGAGGAGCACAGCCAGTCACATGTGGTCAGCTGTAGGAGTGGCCTTCTCATATATGAACACTTCCGAGTTAATGATGTTGTCGGTTCGAAAATAGATCTCACTGCAGGAAGTTACCCCTAATCCGTATCATTATGGCCGACAAGATGGCACCGACTGGGGTAGCCATGGCGTTGTGATGTGCTTTGTTATGTGTTGTTTTGTCCCAGTTTGTGTCCTGCAAAACCTCCTACACAAGAGAGGAACTTGTTAGTATTAGAGGATAAACATCTACGGACTTCATCCCGGACTCACCAACTCTGCGGATTTACTAGAATATCCTGGTCAGAGGGACTGCAGCCTTCGCCCAAGCTGTGAGATGGTCTATGGTATCTAACGATCGCTCGCTAGCCAACAAGATGGATGAACTCCAGCTACTAGTAGCTAAAAACAAAGACCTATCGTTCACAGAGACATGGCTGTCCGACGTTATCCCTGACGCTGCGTTACATCTCGAGGGGTTCCAGCTACGCCACCGAGTCTCACCTGTCCGGTAAAAAGCGTGGTGGGGGAGTTTGTTTTTATGTGAACGAAGCATGGTGCAAGGCCCCACCCCCCCCTCCCCCAACACACCTCTCTATCCTAGAAGGGGACGTGAACCGCCTGTCCAAGAGACAGAACCCCCGGAAGGCGGCCGGACCCGACTCTGTCTCATCCTCCATCTTGAAGTACCGCGCTTACCAGTTGTCCTTGGTGTTCAATGACATCTCTAACGCCTCGCTGGAGTCATGCCATGTTCCAGCCTGCTTCAAGGCCTCCGCCATCATTCCGGTTCCCAAGAACCTGAAGATCACAGACCTGAACGACTACAGACCCGTCACCCTGACCTCTGTAGTCATGAAGGTCTTTGAGCGCCTCATCCTGGCCCATCTCAAGACCATCGCAGACCCACTCCTGGACCCCCTACAGTTTGCACACACAGCCAACAGGTCCACGGACGACTCGGTGAACATGGCTCTTCACTACGTCCTACAGTACCTGGACACCGCAGGCACCTATGCCAGGATTCTGTTTGTGGACTTCAGATCAGCCTTCAACACCATCCTCCCCGCCACACTGGAGCTCAGGCTCTCCCTGCTATGAGTGCTTGACTCTACCCGCAGGTGGATCGCAGACTTCCAGTCCAACAGGACACAGCGCGTGAAGCTGGGGAAGAACATCTCCGACCCCAAGTCCATCAGTACCGGCGCCCCACAGGGCTGAGTTCTTTCCCCCCTACTATTCTCACTGTACACAAATAGCTGCACCTCCAGCCACCAGTCTGTGAAGCTCTTGAAGTTTGTGGACTACACCCCCCCTAGGATTCTGGACTAGCTAAGAGAGATGTTTGGGGACTACACCCCCCCAGGACTCATCTCCAAGGGGGGTGTTTTATTCGGCACACAGTGATCGACACACAAATACAGGCAGTGAAAAAAGCGGCGACAACCACACACAACACACACACACACACATGCATCTGCGGTTGCCGGTGGAAATCCTTCCTAACATTTAACCCATCTCAGCCGTCCTCCTCCAGGGGCAGCCAGGGTCAGGGGCCAGATTGAAGAGCCTCTGTTCTTCTGCATGTTTTTCATATTGGCTCCTTAGAGACCTGTGTCAAAATACTATTTAAAATGATTTTGACTGCTTGTCTGTGTTTGATTGTTCTTCTCCGGCACAACAGACCCTCCAGAGTCCCGGCTCCACAGTGATATGAGAGGAAACACTCCAGCAAAACTAGTATTTTGACCCAGTCTGATAGAAGCTACACGTACAAGTCTCTTTGTTCTGAATGACTATATCAAATAATCAGGGTCAAACAGGAGTTATTTTGATGACTGAAAAGAATTTCCGGGGGAAAATATTGTGTATTTCACAGTGAGGGGCTAAATGGACCATGCTCCATGGGATATGGAGAACTCAGAAATGCAATTTTCTGGTTGTTAAAAAGCAATCCACAAAAAGGCAACACTGATTGAAAACAAAAACTAGGATGATTTCAATTCACTGAAGCTTAAAATTTATATTGGATATTTGGGGTTGTTGGCACTGTCATGTACTCTGAGAACAGAAAACCTAGCAGAGAATTATAAACCATTCTATACAGTAGGTTTCATGGTCCCATTGCCTTGAATTACAATACTGTTCCAAACATCGCAAAGATAGAGTTGAATGCCTACATACAACGCAATTGTGTTTTGAATGAATTGCTGTGAGCCCAACATATTCAGTTAATGCCGTTTGTGTTACGTGTCATGACGATCAACAAGAGTACAAAACCAACTATCTATGTATTTGAATATTATGAGCCTAATTGCAGGGCTTTAGTACTTGCTGTAACATGCTGCACAATGCCCACTGATGGAATAATTGGGAAATGGGGGGTTTATATCTTTTATATCTATCACACCATTAATTTACTAATCAAAGCTTACTTTAACAGAAAAGGCTAACACTAGAGAGCAAAAGTCAACCATTTTATTGGCTTAAGTAGTTATGTACTCTTCGTTCTATGTGCTACCATCAAATACATATTTTAATGAGCCCACTCATGCAAAACTAGGAATCAAGTGTAGGTCATATCGTTATCTTTTCCATTGCAGTAAAAAATAAAGTCCAGTAACAACCAGAAGAATCAGGAGTTTCCCAAAGAACCGAGGATTAAGAGAGCGCAGTAGGTTTGGACAGATTCAGTAGCATGGCCTACATTATTTTCATGTGTAAATCTCCAGGGTCTGTCCAAGTGAAGTGTGGGGGTTGGCATAGTAGTCTCCCCCTTCGGAAGAGGGTGCTTCTACAAAGTAGGACTCTCTACACAGGAAGTTCAAACAAAAAGCGCTTTGAGAAAGAGAAAACAGAGCACAAAGGAAAAAGCAGAGCACAATTCCTCCTTTCTCCTTTTCAAAGTATCTGAGGCTGTTTGTGTGTGCGCGCGCGCGTGGGTGTGCGCGTGTTTGAATCTGTGTGTGTCAGTTTCCCAGCACCACGCTTGAGAGCGACCTGGCTGAAGATGGATTCCCACATGGAACAGGAAAATCCCATTAGCACTTCCCCAGGACTCTGTTCCCCCCTGCTTCTATATCATACGCATCACAGACCCAATGAATTAAAATTCATTAATATCTAGCCATCTAATGTTTCCATAACGGTTCAGCACCACTGAACTGTGATATCACAAATATTCTCCAACCAGGGCAAGGTATCGTTCGCTCCCAGCAAATGTCAACCAATCAGGATGTGCGATAGCAAATTAGTTTTGCCTCAATTAATACATTGAACTAAGCTACAGTAAAACTAGTACAACTGTGAAGTCTAATGAGATCTAGCCTCATATTTACTGTACCTTCTTCTGAAGGTTTTCTGAGAATCAATTATTACGTATAACCAGTTGATGAGATTGTGGTTCAAGGCTGCAGCATGAAGATGTTACATATTCATCTTTGCAAGACAATAAAAAAGAAAGAGTAGCTAACAACCTCGGTGGGTTCTAATAGACAACCTCCTCTTATTTCAAACACATTTGTATTGGAAATCTTAATGGAATGTATCAATTGTTACCGTCTTAATGCATTTGGTTAGAATGTTTGTTGTGTGTGGATCCCAGGAAGACTAGCTTTGCCATGGCAACCTCCATACTGTATCACTCTATTCCAAGCCCTTATTATAAAGGCAGAGGACATACTACTACTACTACTACTACTACTACTAATAATAATAATAATGATAATGATAATGATAATGATAATGATAATGATAATGATAATGATAATGATAATAATAAATACATAAATACATGAATACATGAATAAATAAATAAATAAATAATACATTTTATTTAAAGATGCCTTTCAGGACACTCAAGGTCATCGTACAAAGCATGATAATCCAGTAAAAAGTACAACAACAGTAAAGGCCATTAAGAACAAAGCCAGTACAGGACAGAGGGCCTTGGGAGACGGACTGTATGGGAGGGGGGATGTAAAGCAGACAGTTGGAAAGAAGCATAACAGTGTGGTGCAATTATAATGAGTAGGCTAGTTTGAACAGGTGGGTTTTGAGATGGGATTTGAACGTGGCGAGAGTGGCCGTTGAATCACACTGACGCATGTGTGGAGGGAGGGTGTTCCAGAGCCTGGTGGCGATGCAGCTGAAGGCCCTCGCACCCATGGTGCTAAGGCGTGAGATATGTGTTTTTTTGTCTCACAGAGACCATTAGTTTAATTAATAGTGTAGCCACATTTCCATATTCCCTCCATCCGTCCAATCAGCTCTCGGTTCATTCTCTGCTCAGTCAACTGAGACCCTGCCGTCATGACGACCAAGGGGCTCAACATCTCTGTGAGTGAAGGACTCGCCACTCCTGATTCCAACTCACTGGGTTCATTCCTGCAGCTCGAACCCTGGCAATTTAATAAGCGACTGCCATAATCAAAAGAGGAAAGGGAAAAGCAGCAGCTCTCCCTCCCTCCCACTCTTCCTCCCTTCCTCCCTCTCTCTTCTCTTTCTCCCTCCCTCTCTTTCTCTCTCTCTCTCCCTACTTCTCCCTTTTTCTCTCTCTCTCTCCCTAAATCTCTCTCCCTCCCTCTCTCCCTCCCTCTCTCTCTCCCCCTCCCTCTTTCTCCCTCCCTCCCTCCCTCCCTCCCTCCCTCTCTCTCCCTCCATCTCTCCCTCCCTCTCTCCCTCTCTCCATGGGAACTACATCAGGTTGTTTTGAGGCCTAGGGATGTGGCTCCCAGCCATCATCCGCGCGGCAATTACGGTGAATGTACCGCAAACGATGTGTCACCCGTTCCCCCCACGCTGACGTTCGGTGAAAAACAGGGGTGTTTACTGCGAAGAGGGGCCATTTACCAGGGTAAATATGCGCGCGCTGGGCCGGCGAGAGGTTGATGGTTCCGCAGGCAGGAGCGGGGAGCTGATGTACGGCGAAGCGCCGCACGAGGGCCGATCAAGGCCGCCTCCATCCGTCATCCGGATAATCTCTCTCTCGCTCTCTCTCTCTCGCTCTCTCTCTCTCCCTCCACGCCCGGGAAAAAACAAATGACAGTGGCTCGTTCGTCCCCCGAAGCCTGTCTCACATCTTCATCTTGCTCATTTACCCCGGGGGTCGGTCTCTCTCTCTCTCTCTCTCTCTCTCTCTCCACGCCTCTGATTGATATTCTGTAGTAAAGCATAGGGACACTGCTTGTATTTACTGTAGTTACCTCACTGGTGGATTCTTTAGACATGGGACATATTTGACAGTGGACAAATCAATCGGAAGTTGTAACGACGATGTCTGTTGATATGCACTTTTATCTATCTTTTTTTTCAACGTACAAGTTACCACGTGAGTTGCGTTGTGTGGACGAGACCCTTGGGAGGTCATTGGGGTCACGTCCAGCAGGAGACCACATCACTACCAGTGTTTGGTATGAACTAGAGACCTACTGTGAAATCGTAAGCACGGGTCCTACAAAACAAGAGTGAGATGTTATAAGAAATGTGAAACCGCCTAAAGCCAAATTAAGATCAAATCCCCAAATAACCCCACTGCTAGAAAAACAGATCACGTTTGAGACAAATTAGCTTGTTTATTCCGTCTACACCACTCCGGTGTAAACTTTATTTGCTCTGCGATGGCGCCAGTCGGGGAGTGTCCTGTAAGGGCCTCCATAGCCTCAGGCCTGCTGTCTCTTAACTTGTCATTGCAGGAGCGCGAGCGCTAGCGCGAGGCCTCATCTGTAAATCGTCACGCTCGTCCTTGACGAGTGTCACCGCCCCCAAAGCAGAACGCCGCGGGGTAGTGTGCCTTCTCCCGTTATTAACGTAAACAGGTATTGATCCCACCTGGAGGATCGGCAGGAGTCAGCAACTTTATCAACGCCCCCCCCCCTCAAAAAAATAGAAAAAATAATGCAATTGCATTTAGATGATGGATGCACCTGTCATACAAAAAAAAAAACGCCGGCAACATCAGGGACTGAAAATCGTCTCCCAATCCCACCGCCTCTGGATGCAGCATCAGAACATGGCGACTTATATTTATTCATAAACAAACAAACAATCGGCCTCTGAAGCCCTGGGAGGCTTGCAGAATGTCTGCGGCGCGATCACTAATTCATGTTTTTTGGGGGGGGCATCTTCTCCTGCCTTTCATGTGGCCTTGTTAACCCAGGTCTGGCTGATTGAAACGTTATTCCCCTGAGCGTAGTGAGGTCCGGGTTACAGCCTTTACACCGAGAGCGCTAATGAGATCCCGGTGAGCTCCTTCATAATGGAGTATCCGGGAGGCCAATTGTCCATCACTAATAATCATATGGTAATCACCACTGCAAAACCCCCGCGCCAAGGACCAGAGTTCTCACCCGTCTGCTCTTTAAAGTCCTCTGCCAGAGAGGGGGATGAGATGGAGAGAGAGAGAGAGTGAGAGAGAGGGTGATAAAAGGTAGTGAAAGAGATAAGAGCACAAATGAGCAAAAAACAAGAAGGGTGAAAATGAGAGTAGGAAACGGAGAGAGAGCGAGAGAGAGAGAGAGAGAGAGAGAGAAGAAGAAGAAGAAGAAACACAAGGCTAGAGAAGACGGAAAAAAAGAACGTTTGATCTCTGAAGAGAAGATACGTCAGTCCCCCGCGTTCTGGGAGTCAATCACAAAGAAAGAGCCCAAATGAGACAACCAGAAAGACTACAGCACAAAAAAATAAATTAACTTGATGGTTGTTGCAGTGAGGTGGGGGGGCGGGGCTTATGTAGCTTTGCGTAATGTAGCTGCTATCAAACGGATCATCTATCATCGTGGCCTCTCTCTCTCTCTCTCTCTCTCTCTCTCTCCCTCTCTCCCTCTCTCTCTCTCTCTCTCTTCATTTGCATGTGGCGCCGCGTCGCCCGGTGTGACTGCATTAACGCCGCACCGCCGGTCTGAGCTCGGGGAGCCGGACGGCCTAATGGGAACTAAATTGATTTCATCCTAAATCACACTGGGGGCGATGATTAGAGGGACAGAGGGGAGACAGGGGGAGAGACGGCACATATCGTTAAGGCGTTCGGGGGGGGGGGGGGATTGGGCCGGGGCCCCCGTCTCACTTCCAGGACGTCGGGGCGCGCATCTCCGGGAGACGTGTCACTTCCCGCCGGCCGTGGATGGAGAGCGCGGGGAGGCCAACCCTCTGCAAGGTGAGGCCCGACGCGATGAATGATTATCACTCTGGCAGAGACTGAACCTCATTAGAGAATGAGGGATTCCAACACGTAGAGGACAAGGGGCCGACGAGCCGCATTAATATTCCACAGTCAGGGGCCTGGTGATTACTGCTGGGGGGCCAGGCGCGAGGAGCCAATCAGGGGCAGCTCTCCTTCTGCTTCACCCCTCTTCAAAGTTCTGATGCAACGCACTGAGATCTCTATGCGCCATCATGTACAGTAGTTATAGCAAGCGTACGGTAACCAACCTGACACCGGCTCCTTTGTGGTAATGAAGGAGCGGAAACGTGATCTTTTCTTCATGAATATAAATATAGAAAATGTGTTATTAATTTTATGTGCATAGTATTTAACTCCCAGAGCTCTAAACTCTGTTTGAAAAGTAGAAGGGCCCTTGAGCACTTTAATTCAATTCTGGAAATCCCAAAAAACAGCAGCAATGACTCTGCTCAATAGCCCGGCAAAGATGCAATGTGCACCGGTCCGTTTTTTGCTTGCCTTGTGGCAAACCGAAGCAGAGGAAATGTTACACGGCTCCTGCGTTTGTGAGATGTCCGACCGCTTACAGCTAAATCGAAATAATTCAGCGTACCGGCTTCTGATCATCGAATTCCACTCTCCCTGCTTCCTCGTTCCGTCTAGAGTGCATGTTTGAAGCACACGGTCGGCTCGCTGCGGTACCGACCGTCGAACTCCGAGGCATGGCCGTGTGAAGCTTCGCACGCCCGTGCTACGACACTACGAAATGCGTTCCATCTTTACCACGAGTCCCAAGGCACGTAACCAAACTACGATCGCGGAAGTAGAGGGCTCAGCAATCAATTCCTCAACCGATCCCCACAGACTCCCCTCATGCTAAGGGCATGACTAACTCAACCGATCCCCACAGACTCCCCTCATGCTAAGGGCATGACTAACTATGTCACAATTGGACATATACAGTATGTGACCCAGCCATATCGCTTTTTTTTTTAAAGATATTTTTAGGGGCCTCTTTAATGGGACAGGAAAGTTAAAGAGAGACAGGAAACATGGAAGAGAGAGGGGAGGACCAGAGCTGGGAATCGAACCCGGGTCCGCTGCGCGAAAGACTAGCCTTCATATGGGGTGCGCCTTACCCAGTGAGCTACCGGGGTGCCCCAACCCAGCCATATCTCTGATCTATCCAACATGATCCACTGAACATGAACTACCTAAATAAATAATAATCTGATCTATACGTTGTGAAATATAACTATTGATAATTATACCCACAATGCACCTAACCCCGATACAAACCTATGAGAGTACTAACATTTGGAGCAAGCACCAAAAGAGCTACTCAACACCTCAAGTTCTGAACTCTGGATTTGGAAAGTAGACCTTTTACTGAGTACACATCAAAAACCTTTTACACCGATTCTCAATCCCCCAAACAACTCAAAACAATAGTCAATAGCAACAGGATAATAAACCGTTGACATTGGAGGGGACATTTTCCACATTTCACGACGCCCACACATCAGTTGTGCTACTCATCTCATGAATACAGGATCCTTACAATGGGTAGAACATTGTAAAGGTAAATTAACAGGCTTTCCAAGGATATAAGATACAATGCTAATAACAGTGGCAACAGAGATGTGATCGACCGAACACACATTTCCCTAAAAAATCTGACAGGTTAATTTGGTACTATACCACCATGACCGACATGAAAACACAGTCGTGTGGGGGGCCTATTCTATTCAGCTAAGCACAGTTCACAGAGGAGGCAAATGCATTCATGAATACTATTCGCTGTTGACTGTTGCCATACACAGCCATGCTGTACAAAGGGCTAGCACTAGAACTGGCACTTAAACTCTCCCACACAACTCTCATACAAGGCCAAGGGGCAGGCCCTCTCACACACACTCTCTCTATATCTCTCTCCCTCTCTCTCTCTCTCTCTCTCTCTCACACACACACACAAACATGCACACACACGCACACACAAACAGCATGTGAGAACAATAAGAACAAGCTTCGCTCCTGAGCTGCATATTTATATCTGACGTAAAAAAAGCTAAGTGGAAAAAATCTGCAGCACCAGTGTCTCGTCTCGCTGGACAGAGCAGTACTGAGTACTTTTAATGCGCTCAATCGTGGGGTGGCTGTAGCTCAGTTGGGGAGGCTGTAGCTCAGTTGGTAGAGCGGGTCGTTCAATGATCGAAGGGTCAGTGGTTCGAATCCCAGCTCCAACTGTCCACATGTCAAAGTGTCCTTGAGCAAGACACCTAACCCCAAATTGCTCCGAATGAGCAGGTTAGCACCTTGCATGGCAGCTACCGCCATTGGTGTGTATGGGTGAATGAGAGACCATTGTAAAGCGCTTTGAGTGCCGCTAAGGTGGAAGAGCGCTATAAAAGTGCATTACATTTACCATTTAATGCGCTCAATCAGTGGGTTTTTAACGTCATCTGCCATGGCTCCTATTCTCTGTGACAGTGTGGTTTGAAAGTGGCACCAAGTTTAACTGTTTGGCCGCCTTCTGCCCACACAGGATGTGTTTCATCTCTTTGGCTATTGACACAGTTGTCCGCCAGTTGTTCGGCCTATCGGATTTGGCTATGCAGAGGCTGGCACGATAGGAAGCTTCCGGGCTTTCACTGTGGGCGTAACACAGGGTTGATCACGGACTGCTTCAATTCATCACGTTTTCTTAAATCAAGACTAAATCAAACTGGTTTGTCTTTTGGCACTGCGTGTTTGGTTGTAGGAAGCTGATACGTCACCACACACGCTGCTAACAGCATCAACGCACACTGCTAACATCACCACACACCACACACTGCTAACATCACCACACACCACACACTGCTAACATCACCACACACCACACACTGCTAACATCACCACACACCGCACACTGCTAACATCACCACACACCGCACACTGCTAACATCACCACACACCGCACACTGCTAACATCACCACATTCCACGCATTGCTAACATCACCACACGCCACACACTGTAGTAGTATTTTAGTGTTATATGTTTTTTTAAGAAATTTTAATCAGTTTTTGGAGATTCCTCCGTGTATCACTAGAGTACTGTGCCACAGGTTGAGAACCACTGATGAAGACAATGGGAAAGATAACTGTGGTAAGCGCCCCCAGGTGGTGGGTTCTGGTATATGACGGTGACAAACAAACAAACAAACAAAGGTACACTCCCTTCCACAAAGAGAGCTAATGAAGAAAGTTTAAAAGTATTTTTTGCCTCGCAGTTGGAGAATTAAAATATTCTCTATCCCAATAGATCACGGTCTAAAGTGAAGCATTTCAATAGTAATAATAATAATAATAATAATAATAAAATCCCGGCAGCAAGTATGTTCACAGGAGCTACTCTATAAAGAGCCAGTCTACACAGGTCCAATGATGAGTCAATAGCTGAATCCCAATCTGAGTGCGCAAACCACCCTTGCGGCCCCTCGCACCTGCGGCCTGAGCACTCAATTGACGTCAGATGGAAGGGCCAGAGGGTGCAGGGCCGTGAATTAAATGGGACAGCACTTCCAGCGGCGTGCCAACGATTCCCAAGCCAGTTTAGCTCAATGGCAACTCCCACTTCGTTTTCATTGGCTGCCGCATCCCTCTGACGCAGAGGCTGCTCTGACGCGCTCCTCAGCTCTCCGCTCGGCTCTGCAAATTGACCGAGTGACGTCTGTTTTAATTTAATAATAATTTAAAAATGATGTTGGGTGGGATATGTTTGCAGCATGTGGATTTCAAGATAAATGTTGTGTTATCGGCAAATGTCATGATTTATGTGTGATGCACTCGGATCATGACTCGGATGCACTCAAGCACTGTGTCACATGAGACGCGGTGGACTGTGGGTATTTTCTGCTCCTAAGTCCGCGAAATTGCGGACTTTCGGTAAGTGCGGTTAAAGTGCCCAAAATGGCGGCAGTGGCGCACTTGTGGACCTAGCAATTCCGTTTTGGGACTACCCTGAGCCCTTGTGGACTTAGCGGGAACGCGCATGTAAGACCACAAGGACGCGAGTGCTCTGCACTTTCGCCTTAGTGCACGATTTGGGATTCAGCTGATAAGAAAGATGGAGAGAGAGAAAGAGAGAGAGAGACAGAGAGAGACAGAGAGAGAGAAAGAGAGAGAGACAGACAGAGAGACACAGAGAGAGAGAGAGAGAGAGAGGCATAGAGAGAGAGAGAGACACAGAGAGAGAGAGACATAGAGAGAGAGAGACAGAGAGAGAGAGTGAGAGAGAAAGAGAGAGAGACATACATAGAGACACAGAGAGAGAGAGAGACAGAGAGACACAGAGAGGGAGAGAGAGAGACAGAGAGAGAGAGAGAGACACACAGAGAGAGAGAGAGAGAGAGAGACATAGAGAGAGAGAGAGAGAGAGGCATAGAGAGAGAGAGAGAGACACACACAGAGAGAGAGAGAGACAGAGAGAGACATAGAGAGAGAGAGAGAGAGAGAGAGAGAGAGAGAGAGAAAGAGGCATAGAGAGAGAGAGAGAGAGAGAGAGAGAGAGAGAGAGAGAGAGAGAGAGAGAAAGAGGCAGGATAAACAAAGGCCAGGGACCTCCTGAGACCACTCTGGTCGCGCCGGCCTTGGACACGCTCGCTTGACCGCAGGACTGTGACAGAGTGGCACAGGGGCAGGATAACGAGAGCTAATAGATAGCTCCACCCTGGGCGCAACCAGGCCGGCCTGACATGCAAAACACACACTCATTCATAAAAGCAAACAGAGTTCTCTGTTGTGCAGTACAGGGCTTGGTTTGCAAATGAGCACATAACCGAGGGCATTAAAGCATGTACTGTACATAAGCCACAGAGGCACACATATGCATGGACACCTGTTCATTGTACGTTATCTGTTCTACGCAATGGCCTGCTATGGTGGATACCTCTGTACAGTGTACATGCGTTCTCTCAAATGATCGCAAGCAAGCGTCCTTAATTGACTAGCTCGTTATCCCAAGAGATAATTGGCCATGGACCATCAGCATCTGAGATGTAAACGAGGTAGCATACTCCAGGCTCGTTAGTTTGGGCTGGGCCATTACACCGGTATGTATTTCTGTGTGTGTGTGTGTGTGTGTGTGTGTGAATGTGATACTTCCATTAACGACTATCGCTGAAATGAGAAGCGCTCAGTAAAAGCAGACACTGAATCATTTAGCTCACCTCGAGCCATGTCGGCCGAAC
Organism: Borostomias antarcticus; assembly: GCF_949987555.1. Classification (NCBI taxonomy): domain Eukaryota; kingdom Metazoa; phylum Chordata; class Actinopteri; order Stomiiformes; family Stomiidae; genus Borostomias; species Borostomias antarcticus. The sequence goes on along the minus strand of NC_140235.1, from coordinate 38,137,809 downwards.
CTGTAACCCCTAACGCAGCGACGTTGAGTGTTTTTGGCAGAATAAAACTAGGCAGAGCAGTATCTGTTGTGCGGACTTTTCTATCTGGAACTGTATCGGAAAAACTCAAACACGTTTATGATTCCTCTCGGTTACGTGACCCCCTCCCCCTCAACATGGGCGAAGAAAGGTCAGCAACGCGACAGTAGGATGTGATGTATTCTTAATGTATTCTGAAGCCGTGCTTGACCTCGCCGTGGGCCTATTACTACTTCCATGTTCTGCATGAAATCGCTTTACTCTACTGTATGGCCAGTACTCCTGAGATGGAAGAGTATACTGTACTTCATACTGTACGTTATGTCTGCGCGTTGGAACAATTTGTCCTTGGAGAAAGACGGGAGGGGGAGGCGGGGGGGGGGGGGGTGTTGGTAGGAGAGACGGGAGTGAGAGAAAGCGAGGGAACGAGGGAAGCGTAGAGAGAGAGAGAGAGAGAGAGAGAGAGAGTCGGAGTGAGGAGGACGGCTGTCGAATGTGAACGTGGCGGGCCGTTGACGCCGGCCTGGCGCGGTGACGGGGCGCCCCAAGGCCGCCTGACACCTGACATGTTCCATCTCCAGCCGTGTCACGTCGCCCCCGCCCCCGCCCCCCACCCCTCCGCCCGGACCGACCGCCGCGGACGACGGCGGCGACGCGCTAAGAGGAGAGGGATTATCCCAAACTCCAGCGGACTCCAATTATATAAACACCAGAGGCTACGACATGTGCTGGATAAAAAATATATACAAATACAAATCTAAACCAGAGAGTCAAAAGTACACTCAGATCTGACCATATTGCTGACGCTAAGACGACCCTTCTGATCCATTACAAGCCAATTATACGTGCTGTGGCCAGGACTGGGACTGGGCACTCGCTCGTGAGCCGCACTGCTTAATCCACAAAGAGGAACTAATAGGAAATTTGAAAATAGAATCCATACTTGAGTAACTTTGGAGGGATTTGTCTGGATTAATGAACTGCCAGCCCCACTGTCAACATGCCGGGGAGTACGATCCTTTAGAAGGCATCTGTCGCTGCCAGTCACAACCAAACACGCACACACACACGCGCACGCACACACACACGCACACACACGTACGCACAAGCGCACACACATGCACGCACACACACACACACACACATGCACACACACACGCCCACGCACACACACACACATGGATTCTCTCTCTCCTCTCTCATAAACTCACACAGCCCTCTCCCTGCGGACGGGGTGCTAACGTGAATGAGAATGACTAATATGCCACCTGCATTTAATCTTTGTCTGCATTAATCTATTCTTGCCTTTAACAGGAGGCTGCTGAGCACTGTCTACGAGCTCCTCATCTATCACACACACACACACACGCACGCGCACACACACACACACACACACACACACGCGCAAAGAGCCAGATATTCCCACATGAGTGAGGAGCCTTAATGAGTTTTCCCCCTGCAGCAAAGACACGGTTCTCTTTTGCTCCTGCTCCTGTCCACACACACACACACACACACACACGCACACACACACACACACACACACACCGCAATCACACATGGGGTCACACTCTGCAGGCTCACAGACAGAGAGACAGGGGTAGAGGCAGGATAAGACAGGGAGTAGGGGTGGGGGGGGAGATGGGGTGGGTGTGTGGGGTGTGTGTGTGTGTGGGTGTGTGTGTGTGTGTGTGTGTGTGTGTGTAGGGGGGGGGGTGGGATGGACCAGGGAGCTGTTGTAGAGGGTAATAAGAACAGAGATGGCTTCTCCTTCAGGATCCCACAAGCCTGGAGCCTCTTTTCACCCGGAGTGCGGAAAACCCACAAGCCCAAAGGAGCGCTCGCTGGCAGGATGCCTGGAAGTCCGCACACGGGGCGGCCGTAGCTCAGTTGGTAGAGCGGGTCGTTCAGTGATTGAAGGGTCAGGGGTTCGAATCCAGCTCCGACTGTCCACAGGTCGAAGTGTCCTTGAGCAAGACACCTAACCCCAAATTGCTCCGATGAGCAGGTTAGCACCTTGCATGGCAGCTACCGCCATTGGTGTGTGAATGTGTGTGTGAATGGGTGAATGAGAGGCCATTGTAAAGCGCTTTGAGTGCCGCTAAGGTGGAAAGCGCTATATAATGCAGTCCGTTTACCATTTACCATCCCGTACGATCCCAACATCCGTTCACATCCGCACGCCGGTGACGAGACGACGTGGCGCGGCCTCACGACGGGACGGGACGGGACGGAGGACGCCGTGAAGCGCGGAGTACGGACGCGGTAAAGTCCAGGCCGGCCTCCTATCCGCACGGACCAGAGGAGAGAGAACACCGGCCAGCTACCGGTCAGACTCCGGAGGGTTTTTAACTGATCTCGAAACATCCTGCGTCCCTCCCGTCGCGTATGAGAGAAGTAAGCGATGTGAGGTGCGGTTTAAGACTAAAGAGGCTTCAACGTTCAGAGCAGCTCTTCTGTATTCAGCCCGGCGCCCAGAGAGACGCAGACATGGCGGCTCTCCCGGGTCTTTCTGGCAGGGGAGACGGAGGCGCCGGCTAGCGTTCCGTCGGCTCTGACAGCGAGGTACCGGTGCGTCTGCCGGTCCGAAAAGAAAGAACCGCCGGAGACCATTACCGGTGTGGGACGATCCAAAGGCACCCCGGACCCCCCCCAAAACCCCCCACCACCGGGGTTGACCTGACGGATGAGAGAGGGGGGTGGTGTCAGGAGGATGGATGGATGAAAGGAACGGACGGATGAGCGCCGGATCCCGTCCGCATGGCGCCGCCGAGGCCCACCGTCAGCCGGATGAGTCTGCGGGGACCTCCTCGCCCGTTTTCCTGGCGGATAACAAGCGATACTATATTAGGAGAAATTAAGCAGACGGGACTTTCGGCCCCCCTCGGCTTTCTCAAACAAATTGGTTTCAGCTGCGAGTGTATAATTGGCAAAATGTTCGCCTAGAAGCCCCACTTGTATCCCCGAACCCTATAGACTAATACTTGCTCATTGTCATACAGAACATAACAAATGATGGTGGACCTGGACCACTCAGTCACTCCTCTCCTATCCAGTCTTCTCTTTCTCTGCCTTCCTGCCTCTTAATCAGCTCTATCTCTGCTCTCCCCTCCATCAATCTTCCCTCCCTTTGGCTCTCCTCTTCCTTTATCATCCCCTCTTCCGCTGTCTGCCTCTCCCCCCCTCCTCCATCTTCTCCTCCCCGCTATCCCCGGTGTCAGACGCTCGCTCTGCCTCTCCATCCTGGATGCTCCTCTCCTCTTTTCTCCTTCCCTCTCCTCTCCTCTTTCCTCTCCTCTCTTCCCTCTCCTCTCCTCTTCCCTCTCTCTTCCTCTCCTCTTCCCTCTCCTCTCCTCTTCCTTCTCCTCTCTTTCTCCTCTCTCTTCCCTCTCCTCTCCTCTTCCCTCTCCTATCTTTCCTCTCCTCTCCTCTTCCTCTCCTCTCTTCCCTCTCCTCTCCTCTTCCCTCTCCTCTCCTCTTCCCTCTTCTCTTCTCTCTCCTCTATTTCCTCTCCTCTCTTCCTCTCCTCTCTCTTCCCTCTCCTCTCATCTTCCTCTCCTCTCTCTTCCCTCTCCTCTCTTCCCTCTCCTCTCTCTTCCCTCTCCTCTCCTCTTCCCTCTCCTCTTCCTTCTCCTCTCTCTTCCCTCTCCTCTTCCCTCTCCTCTCCTCTTCCCTCTCCTCTCTCTTCCCCTCTTCCCTCTCCTCTCTCTTCCTCTCCTCTCCTCTTCCCTCTCCTCTCTCTTCCCTCGTCTCCTCTTCCCTCTCCTCTCTCTTCCTTCTCCTCTCCTCTTTCCTCTCCTCTTCCCTCTCCTCTCGTCTCCTCTCTTTCTCTGCCCCATCTCTCCTCTCTCTTTGCCACTGTCCTCTGCTGGGTCACTGTGCGTGTGTGTGTTGTTTGTGTGTATGTGTGAGAGAGAGAGAGAGAGAGAGAGAGAGAGAGGGCGTGTAGGCTGTGGGCCCACAGGGTCTCTCGCCCTCTGCTGGGACCGTTCTGTCTGTGTTCCACATCTGCAACCCTGTCAGGAGCACAGCACAGCTTCCATTCAATTACCCCCGTCAATCCATCACCACCCGCACTGTCCACCCTGGGCTTCCTAGAGGAGGTCGGGGGAGGAGAGAGGGGGCGGAGGTGTGAGAAAGAGAGGGGGAGGAGGGGGAGAGAGAGAGGGGGCGAGGTGTGAGAAAGAGAGGGGGGGGGGGAAGAGAGAGAGGGAGAAAGAGAGAGAGAGGGAGAAAGGAGAGAGAGAGGGAGAAGGAGAGAGAGAGGGAGAAGGAGAGAGAGGGATGGGGGGAGAGAGAGGGAGAGAGAGAGAGGGAGAGAGAGAGGGAGAGAGAGAGAGAGAGGGAGAAGGAGAGTGAGAGAGAGAGAGGGAGAGAGAGGGAGAGAGGGAGAGAGAGAGAGGGAGAGAG